>NC_047073.1:5485535-5785535 GCF_902459465.1 Asterias rubens | reverse complement strand
TTTGTCACTTAAATATGTGTTTTGATGAGTGGAAAAAATCAGTTTCCATGTTATTTACAAATTTGAAAATAAGCCCGCCCCGAGAAGGCGCTGTTCGTTCGTGACGTCAATCGAGGCGCGATGAATCGCGTGGAGTGCCAACACAAGATAGTGACGCCTGGCGAAAGCTAGAAACCTGCCCTCAAAGTTGAAACAATACCTGATTTGAAGAAAGACAAATTCAATTTCCAGGTGACTTTAATACTATTATAAAAAAATATGAATCTAGACCCACTAAGTCTCTGGCCCCTTTTTGAAACCAAGGCTCAGGCTTTGACTCAGACTTGGGCTTTGTCTGCCTGTTTGAAACCTAGCACTAAAAGCGCATGTTTTCAAAATAATCTACTGTGAGCCTAAGTCGGAGCCAAAGATGAAACCGGGGTTTCGAAAAAGCCCTCTGTTCTGGAGATCTTTCATGTTTTGTTTGTGCTTAAAGGCAAAGTATACCTCTGGTTTTCGAAACCGTTCAATAAAAAAACAAAATCCTATATAAAGTGTTGATTTATATTAAAACTACCCTGTGAAAATTTCATTTAAAAGGTTGTTTTTGAGATATCGTTGAATATCTGGAGCAGTTTGACCATGGAGGAAGAATGATCCATAATTGGAATGTATAATGGAGAAATTTGCATGAGATTACCAAATGCCATATGCTTGTTCAGGAACTTCAAAACTGTTCAAATAAAATTTTCAAAATTTCTAGCAAAATGATGACGAAAGTGGCTCTGTAACACACCATTCGTTCTGCACACGTAATCTGAAGTTTGGTGCACGTTGCTACACATTGCAGTGTTCAATAACAAGTATACAGTGTGTGTACATGTTGTATGTATGCGCAACGCATTTTGCAGTTATTACTCACTCGTATCTCCATATTTCGGCTCTAGACACCAAGAGCTTAAGTGCATCTTGAACAAGTCAGAGTTAGTCACCAATTTCAAGTCCCCACAGTCCCTTCCTACCCACCCACACTGAGCACCCCAAGCAGTGAGAACCTGGTTGAAAATGGCAATTTCATGGGCAATAAAAGTTACCCCTCAATTCAGGTTAAGCTTTGGTGAGGGTAGCCACTTCAAAAGGAAAGCGACCGTCGCATTGGCAATTCACCAGAAGTTCTTTTATTATTTGCACCATGTCGCTTCCGCTGGAGCATGAGTGCATGTGTTCATCCTCTTCGCATACTTGTGGCAATCTCCCTAGCTGAGTATGTTTCCTCTTCGTGAAGCAAAGTTTGTTTTTTAAGTATCTTGTAAGACCATTCGCACACAAGGGGAAGAATATATTTTCTCAGGGCTTCATTGTTGTTTTACAGTCGGGGGAGCTATTGCTCATTATAGACACGCCATTGTTGTCTTAGCAAGACACGTCCGTCCGTTGCACCCGGCAAGAAACCATCTCGATGGTTGCAGACTGTTTTGAGAGATTGGTTTACAAGTTGACATAGTCTCAGGTTTGTTTGTCCCCTTTGTGGACGTGTTTTGTGGCTATGTGCGGAACAACAACAAAGGAATTCCATCAGTGACTGGCACTCAATTTTCACTGAGGTCTCAATAAAGTAGTGAAATCAAAAGACATGTGATTATCTCTTTCAAGTTTATTTCTTTTCCTGTTTTTACGTTTGCTGAAGGAGTAAGTGACTGCTTTTGCCTTCGGCAACGGATTGCTATAAAAATATTTTCTGTAAAGAAACAAAAATATATACTAAATTTTACGAGAAGTTAATTACACCACTAGTAGTATCAAATGAGTGTAAATATTGGAAATTAAAGTGTATGATTATAAAATGCTTGATATCAATAAGGAATGTTGTAATGTAGACAGTGAAATGAGCTTTTTTTCATTGATTTTTTTTAAAGTTATCTTTGACTTCAGTCCTTTAGGGTTTAAAATATTGAGTTCCCATGAATTAAAGTCACTCCCTTTGGATTTTGATATAGGGTTGGGTATGACTTCATCCAGCAATTTTGAATAGTAAAATATGTTTACTAAACAGATTTTGTGCACATTGAATGCTGATATTAAATAGCAAATTGTGATTTTTTTAGTAGCAACCGACACATTTTGCTCTGCTATACAAGGGAAATCATTCACTGTAGGGTCATTTAATTTTCTGACCTATGGAGACATTCGGACGCACTTTTCTTCCAACCTTCACCTCCATCATAGCCTCATTTCCAATTCACATCTTCCGTTTCCCATCTTTCTTAAGATCCCTTGTACACCGGCCATGTAGCACATTGAGACAGCAGGCTCTAAGCCACTGAAAGCAAGCATGCGTAAAATCCTTCCAGTAGTGCATGAAATACAAGAAAGCATTCAGAATCTTCAGCGCAGGACTTCTCTCCACAGGTTCCCTTTTTTATTATGTTTGTTATGTGAAGTGAGTTAGTCTATTGGCCAAGCCTTGCTGTGCGAATAGATTTCGGGATGAATGGAGGGGGGGGGATGATTAGGCCATTTCCGAGAAATTTAAGTCAGATTTGGTGGGATGGACCATTGTGTTCTGACCATGGAGGAAATAACTGGTAATGGTGGAGCACTGATAGTTTTAAGGATATTGTTTCTTTCAAATAGTTTGAATTTTCTCTTCCATTTACAGAAGTAGTATAAATGTTTCAAAGGTAGTACATCATGTGATGTACAAGACCTGGTTTTGTTTAATTAACCTACTACATTAAGCAGGCTAAAAGGTCTTTGGTGTGATAGTTAAGACTCTTTGCCTGAAGCTCAAAACCTGCCACAAGAGGGCCTCCTTCATTAGTCCATGGATTGTCCTACACAAATGCCAGTGCACTTTCTCCCATTGTTGCTAGGTTGACAATGATAGGGTGATAACAGAATGAGTTTTCTGAGAAAGATAGACCTACTGCTACATGTATCTGTGGATATAGTGTGGCTCTATTTTGAAGGGTGTAAATTTCACACGTATAAGGGTACTAGGAAATCTTTCCTTCGACCCCCTCCGCCCCCAACATTCTCCTTCTCCCTTTCTGTTGTGAGTTTCTGAAGTATAATTTCAACGAGAAAATTTCCATTGAAACAATAAAAGACGCTATCCATCGTTGATCTTTTTTTCCAAGTTCACCATATTTGGGGATTTGATTGGAAGTTGTCATTTATCACATCCCGAGTTGTTACTTTTGTTTGTTTCTCCGGTGGCCTGGGATGAAATATAAACCGTTAGCACTCGCCCATCTGTTGCCATCATATTCTTGGTATTTTGTTTCGATGATATTTATGCAAGGGACCTACATGCCTGGGGTATAAAGTGAAGGGAAATGATTGATGGCACTTCTCTACAGTTTGTGGTCGGGAAATATTGCTCATAACTTGAGTGTATCAAGTGTAATCTTTGTGGATGGTCGTTTTTTCCTATAATATGTCTGTATTGTTGAAGGGTATTAATAGGGTATGCCGTGTCTGGGAGAATGCTTATTCAGAAGGTGCCCCGCCTCCTGCCTTTGTGGGAGGGAATGTCGGAAACACTCTCCAGTGCGGGCAGAGCACGGGGACCGGTTGAGTTTGATGAATCATAGAGCATCAACATCCTTGCACTGTGTATGAAAAACTGTGCACTGCAGGCCTGAAAATACACAAAGCACATGGCCTCTGTTGACCTGGTCTTGGTATTTGCCCTGCCTTGGTGCCCCTTCAAAAGTTTCCCATTGACTATCAAATTTTCCAATGGAAGTGCCCCTTGGAAATTGTTAATGGCCTTGCCTTCTCCAGGCCTGTTGATGTTGTGAATAGTTTTCCCTGGTATCCACACCAGTATTTGAATGTAGTACCACTGTGATTTGATTGAGTACTTTTATGCAGTGCACAATTTTGCTAAGCATGAACAGTTTCAGGTTAGCAGAATCAGTTTGCCAGCCAAGATGCGATTGCTATCAATCCCTGCTGATTCATGGTTCAGATTTCTTCAATAGACTGTGTTTGGTGCTAAGCATTTTTCAGGCCTGTATGCTTCGTTTTGAAAGGGCAAGGGCACCAAGGCCTTTTAACCTTGGTAAAGGGCACCCTATGAGGAAATTGTCAACTTCTTCCGGAGCCTGTCAAGGGCACCAAGGCAATGACCAGGGGGCATGGAGGCAATTGCTTTTGTTGCCGTCAGGCGTGATTTTTTTCTTCTTCTCAAGTTGGTACAGGGTGGACTTGTCACCACGTCCAACAGGATGGATTTTAAACTGTTCCAGCGACCGGTACCAATGTCTTTCTGGGTCAGCACCCCGATTAAAGATTTGTTGATGGCGGCTGGAGCAGCTGACATTCCGCCACCAGACGTGAAGATGAAAAATGACGATGAAAAATTACGACATGCTTGGCTTCGCGACAAGTACACAATACCAATTTCTTCATTCTTTTTTTCTTCTGCAGCTGTTTTTTTCTCTCCCTGTTTGGTAACTTAAAGGAACATTCAGCTGTCGTTACAACTTTTATGTCAAATAAGCTCGAAGATTAATCACCTTGAAGCAACCAGGAATAGTTTTTTTTTTTCAAATGTTGTGTGTGCAGCTTTTCTTTTCTTTTTTGTATGGCAAAAGTAATTGAGCAGATCTAGGCTGGGAGAGAATAAGTTTTAATGGTGCATCCTTTAAAATGGTGTAAAATGTTAAAAATAAATCACAAAATCATAAAAGATAAAACACATTCTTAAAAATAGACGTATTATGATACTTGTAGTTCTGAGCCTTTAGGAAAAATTGTTTCTGAGTGTTGTACTTCCTTATAAGTAAAAAATTGTTTTCCCTTTAAAGTCAGTGGACACTATTGGTAATTACTCAAAATAATTATTAGCATAAAACCTTACTTGGTAACGAGTAATGGGGAGAGGTTGGTAGGATAAAACATTGCGAGAAACGGCTCCCTCTGACACGGAGTAGGTTTCGAGAAAGAAGTAATTTTCCAAGAATTTGATTTCATGACCCCAGATTTAGAATTTGAAATCAAGCGTCTGAAAGCACACAACTTCGTGTGACAAGGCCGTTTTTTCTTTCATAGTTATCTCGCAACTTCAATGACCGATTGAGCTCAAATTTTCACAGGTTTGTTATTTTGTGCATATGCTGAGATGCACCAAGTGAGAAGACTGGTCTTCGACAATTACCAATAGTGTCCAGTGTCTTAAAATTGGAAATGTGGTAAAGTTATTCTGTCATAATAACCCCCTACAGCTGTTTATTTTGGGACTCGGACTATTTATTAGTTTAGTGATTTTTATCCTTAATCACTCAGACTCTCCATGTTGCCTCCAGCGTAGCTTCTTTGTTCTAATGGGATTTATTAATATTCATCAGAGAGATAAGAAGGAATTTTTCCCATATGATAACTCTCTTAATGAAAAAGAGTGAAAAATCACTCGTTTTGACCGCCATACCAATCTTGCAAAGAGCAATATGGCGTACAACTCTTTTGGGGGTGAAAGACGGGTATTTTCAACTCGATTTAGAGTGAAATTTGTTCCAACATCCTTCAAAAACAGTGACAAAGATTGACTTTCACTGTCAAAAACGTGGAACAGACACCACTCGGACAACTTTCACACTTTTACATTAAGAGAGTATGTCATAACTGTAGAATAAAAATCAGAAACCAAAAGCTTGAAGATGGGTGGGAAAGGAAAAGTATAGAAAAAAAGGCGCTGGTTACTTGGGTGGGATTCGAAACTGCAGCATTGATAGTGATAGTTTACTATGTCTAAGATGTATTTATGCAAGATATTGAAGTTTCCAAACACTAACAATTCCAACTAATTCCACCTAACCTTGCCAGTGAAGCTTTTACTATGATACACCAAAGAAACTAAGAAAATGTCTTGGATATAGATGGCATTTTTCCCCCTAAACATTAAAAATTGGTAATACATTATGATTGTGTTATCAAATTACATGCACACAGATGTAATCTTAAAACAACAAAATTTAATCACAGCTTTCCTCAAGCATATTTTAATAAAAACATTTTTCATGACCTTTGATCGTCTCTATTTATTTATTTTTTTTTTTTACATTGAAAGCATCCCAGGTTGTTGTTGTTGTTAATTGTTGTTGATTGGTGCGGAGAAACTGCTGTATACTATAAAACAGGGTTACTATGTTTGGTCTGAGGCGACAACTTCAACAGAATCAATGAATGAGCCTTGAGGTTTCGTCACCCTCTCAGTCCTGGTCATAAATCTCCCCCTCCCCCCATATTATTTTGTTGTGTTTAAAATATCAGAGTAAATATTTCCAAACATTTGGTATTATTACAAGGATGGTAACATCTTAGGAATTGGTCATAAAAGAAGTATATGACTGCGGTCTGTTGGTCCTTGTTATGGGTGGAGCCCTATGAAATTGCCCAGCAGAAATTTCTTGTAGAAACACCCATTTCTATAATGGAGTGTAAATATTTTGGGGTTGGATAAACTTATTTGAGACTCTTGAACAAAGGAAGACTTAAAAAAAAAATTTGTGGTTACTGTTGGTATTGGTTTTATAGAACGTAGACTATGGTTTTGTGAGGTAGTTGTGCTGGGTCAGTTTCTTGTTTTGCAGTCGATATGCCTTGGGCAGAACAGCTTGCTCTTGACTGTTGGCCTGTGGGCATCTTCTGGTCTCAAGTACACAATACAATCCTTACTTTGACCTCAGTTTGCTCTCGCTGTTTTTTCTCGCTTTAGTGTTCATTCTGTACTTAATTTTGTTAAAATTTTTTTCTATTTTGCAAAACACCTGGAGATCATTTCCTTGTTTCTGTGAAATACTCTGTATGAATGTTTTACCATTTTGAAAGTGTAAATATTGATTTCAAAAAGTGACTGTAAGACACCAGTGCCCAATTTCATGGCTTTGCTTACTGTAAGTACAGAATCGACGCTTATGGAAGCAGGGAATTCTGTGCTTACCCCAAGCTGATTAACAGGTTAGCGGGGACTTTTGGCTTGTGCGCATGCATACTCCACAATACTAAGCATTCTACGCTTACACAACAGCTAGCGCAGTAATTCGGCGCTTGCACATAAGGGAAAAATGGTGATCGTAAGCGCAGAATCCGACGGTAAGCAAAGCCATGAAATTTGGCCCTGTAGTTCGGTGACAAATTGTACAACTCCATGTCTGAAACCATATCTGAAACAGATTCTCTGATTCTTGGAATTAGATCCACGTCTACAAATTGAAACTGAATTTTTTAGTTTACAGTGAATTAAATTTTCCTTCATTTGGATGTCAATCTGCAGCTAAACGGATGTCGAAAATAATTACAATCTTGTTCTCATCTGTGCATAGGTTTGCTTTGTGGTTAGAATGAATTATTCAACTTACAAAAGCTAACAGTAGGGAGAAGCTGAACAGTCACAGATTCTAATTAATTCCTACAAGTTTGTCAAGGCAAACATTCTGCGATGATAAACCAATTCCAACTGAGTCTCTAGACGGATTTCTGTTTTGGCTTAACTTCTCTACTTTTTAAACATACATATTGATGATTGCAACATGCAAAGATGTTTGTCTGATCTCCAGAAAACCTAATTGGAAAATGACAGCTTTATTTGCATAATTGCAATCTAGTGGGAGTTGAGTGTTTACTGTTAAATTAAGATGGCTACTTAGTTGAGAAATTAATTTAAAAAATAAAGACATGCATTATTCAAACTGGATCTGTTATTTGCTACATGGATGTGCGTTTGTTATTTTAATACCTAATTTTCTGCCACTCTTTTTTTTACTCCCCGCTTTCCCAAACCAGAAACACCTTTGACGATACAAAGGCATGTACCCTATAGTCTCATCTAAAAATCTGTCTGGGTATTTATTTAATTCTGATACTGCATTCATCAATCTCTTTATTCGATATACATCATGTATTACAAACCAATGTTATCTGTCAGAAAATCCCCCATAAATTTCATTCATTCAACATATCTGAGACTATGCATTCTTGTACGCAATCAGCACATAGCATAATATTTCCACGCAGCACATGTGTGCACTTTGATGTTTGCCAAGTGCCATCCGAGAGTCACTTATCAAATCATTTTTAGAGATGGCTTGACCTGGAATGACCTCAATATGGACGTTGAACCTTTTGACGACGTATCTTGGCCACATGTATTAGTTCAATTGTAGTATAGTTGTTTTCATAACCTTTGTTAAAATTTTAAAAACATACCAAATGAAACTGAATTAAATAACAATTGAATGAAGTAGTATTACAACTGAATGTTTAAACAGTACTGACAGCAATGGTATACATGTGCAGGCCTGATACTTCACGGAGGCAACGGAGGCGATTGCCTCCGTTGCCCCTTGCCATTGCCTCAGTGCCCTTGAAATGCTCCAGTAGAAATTTATAATTTCCTCATAGGGTGCCCTTTGCCAAATAGAAAATGCCTTGGTGCCCTTGCCCTTTCAAAAACGAAGCATACAGCCCTGCATGTGCAACTTTGATAGTACATATTTTACATAACAACTCTTCAGTCATTTCTCAGAAGTACACCATACATGTGCTCAACTTCTAAAAGAGTTTGTGTGAATACTTTTTGAGAATCCCAGTCTGCTTAAATTCTCAAGTTAATTTTGAAGAAGCCTGTTTAAAATTGTCCAGTAGTAGGACTATCCTAATCAGGAAAGCTGGGTCATGTTCGGACAAGGATGAAATTCTAGGATGATGGGATGGACTGGTATTTTTGTGAACAAATTTTTTACTGACGGTGCGTCAGAAAATACTTTAAAGGAACACGTTGCCTTGGATCGGACGAGTTGGTCTATAAAAAGCGTTTGTAACCGTTTGTTATAAAAATGCATATGATTCGAAAGATGTTGTAAAAGTAGAATACAATTAACACACAAGTTTCACTCAAAATTGCACGGGTTTCATTTCACGTCGCGAACTAACACGGTCGGCCATTTATGGGAGTCAAATGTTTGACTCCCATAAATGGCCGACCGTGTTAGTCGACGAGGTAAAACGAAAACCACGCAATTTCGTGGCATATTTGTGTAGATCATTGTATTCTATTTTTACAACATCTTTCTAACCATATCGATTTTATAACAAACTGTTACAGAACGCTTTTCACTGACCAACTCGACTGATCCAAGACAACGTGTTCCTTTAAGATTGTGACCCAAAAATGGTAACCAATTGCATTGGAGACTGTATACCTGCTGGTTGCTGCATTCATGGTTATCAAAACATGGATACCTTTAGGTCACACCAGATCTCCTTTGTCCCCTTTTATCATCTTAACCCACTTTAGTTTTATAATAATATAAATATTTATAATGCGTTGGTATTCATTAAAAAAAAAATCATCGCGCAGTAAACTGTGAAAAAAATCAAATTAAGGAAACAACAACTATCTTAGAGAAAACAGAACATTACTTTATGGGCTATACTCTTGAGTGAACTACACTGTTTGAGAGTTTCCTTAAAACTACTCACAGAAGATATGTTGGGGATATTTTAAGGAAGTTTATTCCAAAGATGAAATCCAGCATTAGAGAATGATCGACCCCAAGGTATTGTGAGTGAGAGAGACAACAAGCAAGGACAAATTTGAAGATCTAAGGCTCTTATAACACGCTTGCAGGTCTGGAGTTTGATCGTTGAAAGGACAAGGCCATTTTCCTTTTTCAAAGGGCACTTCCATTGGAAAATCTTAAAGTCTTTTGAAGGGGCACCAAGGCCAAGACCAGGGGCAGCGGAGGCCTTGGCGCTCGTGGCCTGTGTGTATTTCCAGGCTTGGGCTTGAACTTAATTCGAACACATGCTTTTTGTAGTCTAAAAATGAAAAAGATTAATAATTTGAAAATTTTGTAAACAGAGTCGTCTGATTTACAAGGGCTGCGGAATGAAATTGTTATCTCTGTCTCTGACTGTGGAATTCATAATGAGTTGATAAAGTTTATCTGGATGTGGTTGTTTACTGTCAATCAATGTGACCTCCTAAAGCCTTGTTAATGTGTTTGTCTATTCCACCCAAAATGGGATTCCCTTTGAAGCTTGTTTGCACTAGCCTGTCAGTCTAGAGTGTCTAAAAGCAAACAATGGAGTGATGTACATGAGTTGATGATCCAGGAGGTCCAATTTCATTCCACCTTTTTAAAAGGATTTGGGTATTTTTTGTAGGACATAAAACAAAATGTCAACAAATTGAAGTTAAACTTATATGGTTGGAAGATAATGATAATAGAAAGCTTACCTTAAAATATAACTTGCTGAGGTGCTGTAGTTTTTGAAACATGAGTAGAACCATGTCACGATAGTAACTGGTAAATATGTTTTTACATGCTAAAAAATTGTTCTTCTCACTGAGACAAAAAAACGTTTTCGTGACTTGTTTTGTTTTACATATTTTTCAAAAACTTCAGCACCTCAGCAGGTTATATTTTAAAGGAAGCTTTCTACCATCATTATCTTCAAACTTATATCGAGTAAAATATTCTCGAAATTGCTTTATACTATCAAAAACTGCTGTAGGCTTCTAGCCAAAAGTTTGTATTGCCATTAATTTTAAGAGTGATTACCAAGGTATACATTTCCTTTACAGTCACCTGGAAATAGATGGGTTTTTTTTTCAAACATTAGAGTACATGTTAATGAACAATAAAATAATTTATTGAGTAATTTTTTGTAACAATTTATATGTTTAAAAAATAGATAAAGTTGTTTTGGGGGTGACTCCGCCTACCCCTTTTGTGACGTCAATCGAGGCAGACTTTGGCTCAATCGAACATCGAACACACGTACGTGCAAGTACATGCAAGTCCTAGTCGTGAGTTTGTACGTTTCGAAAAAAAGGTTTATTTCTTGCATTTTTCTGGCAATGTCGACCAGGTGTATTGCTGCTTGTGTATTGCTGCTGGAGGCAGCAAAACAACTTAAAGTGGGGTCAGTTTGCAAAGTAGTGCGGTCCGACGTCTTTTCCAGCGCTGTGCAGCAAACACTTCGAGCTGTCAAATATTGCGCCTCGATTGACGAACAGCGCCCTCTCGGGTCGGGCCTACTTTTAAATTTGTTAATAAAATGGAAACTAAATTTTTAGTTAACTGTTTATTCATATTCTACTCATCAAAACACATACTACAGTGACAAAAGCTTTATTTTGACAAACACCACTTCCAGGTGACTTTAAGCTAAAAGAGAGTTGCTATTCAGTTTGAAATTAAGCACAAACTTGTAAATGCTGTAGTGTTGGTTGCCATTTGCATGGTCTGACCTTTTGAAGTACATTCGCACAACATTAAGCATCCAACAAACCAATATTTCCATTGACATTGCTTCTTTAATACATACTTGGGAGAAATGTTGATGGGAAAAGCTGATTGAAAATCCATCACCAATAAGTCAAGTATGGTCTCTAGTGTAAGATTTTGTAAATGGCGCTCTATCCAGGGAAATTTCAGCGGGGAAATTGTGAACATTCATCATGCTTCTACATTCAGCGACACATTGTCTGATATGTAGGCTGGGTAATTGTTTACAACCTCGTATTGTAATAACCTGCTTTTCGTATGAGTAGAATGTTTTGTATGAAATATGGTGCGTATGAAGTAATCAGGTTAGATGGAGAGGCTAGATTTCATTTTTTAAAGGATCTTGAGCGAAATGGCCTATTGATACATACAAGTATAAAAGTTTTTTGTTATTATCATGTGTTGGGGATATATTGCCCCCGTGCGTGCCCCAGGCGATTGTGCCTTGGTGCCATTTGATATTTTGCAGTACACATTTCTAATTCACTTTTACCTGATGGAGCAGCTGCCCCAAGTTGCAATGGAAAAACCAGGCCTGATACTTGACCGAGGAAATGAAGGCATTGCCTCCATGCTATGGTGCCCTTAAAATGCTCTAACAGCAGAATGTAGATTTCTTATAGGGTGCCCTTTCCCAAGAATAAAATGCCTTGGTGCCCTTGCCCTTTCAAAAGCATACAGGTCTGGAAAAACAGTCTTGCCCCTATAATAGAAGTATCAAGCTACATTGTAGGTGCACATACATGATCACCTCTAACCACCACAAGAGGGTGCTCTTAAGAAAAACACTACACCTGGTCAACCAGCATCTTAGTCTCTACACTACTACAGTCAATATCTTTTGTCAGCTTGGCTAATTTGGATGTAAAGCTGATTCAGTCCATAGAATCAGTGGTCCTTTCAGGGGGGGGGGAGGGTACTCCAACACAGTTCATCTTGACGACCTCCATTGTCTTGGTCTCACTAAGAGCCATTCCAGGCTCCGTTAAATCCGTCTTTGGGCTTGTTGCAAAGGAAAGCCCACAATCCACACTCTCCTTTCATTACAAGTCAAGGGCTCGGACACCTGCAACAAAAAAAGCTACTCTCAAAGTTCATTGTCACTTGAACCTTCCCACTGATTGCTCCGATCTTTTCACCAGAGCACGTTCTGTTTGCTTGTGCCGTCCCTCTCTGAACGGTAGACAGGAAGTTCGTACAAAAGCCTAACGTCCTCAGTCATTTCGCTCGCTCTGCAGTGTCAACTTCTGAGTACAAAGATCAGTTTTTGGGGATGTGTCACTCAATGGGTCATGGTTGCAGAACGTGTTATTTTGTCTGTGTCACAGCAAAATTTATTGCCCTATGATTGCTAGACAAATTTACTCCTGTAAAGTGTGTGTATATGGTTTAAGGGGGGGGGGGGTAATTTAACACAAGTGTTTTGAAACATACAGTACATGTGCACTCAGTTCGAGTCAACAGACTGTATAGGATAGGCCTTCACATGTATCTTTCGAAGTGACCACATTGTTTGAAACCCACTCCCATCTGTGGTATCCTTTTTAAAAAAAAGTTTTTTGAAATAGTGTTTTCTTTAAAGATATGTAAACAAAAAAAAAGCGGCCGCCTACCTTTGTAATCTTTTGGTTCCAGTCCAACCACAAAATCTCGTCCAAAATGAGAAATGCATTTCTTTAGTTCAATGCATTTCTTTAATTCAATGCAAATTTAGGAAATGGACCATCCATTTGCTTAGCAACGGTCAGTATGCCATGACCAACACGGGACAAGTTGTCTGCAGATTTTTCACCCGAGTCAATTTGCGGTGACCCCGCGGTTTTCCCTCACCTAGAAACCCAAAAATTGTTTCCTGTTCAGGATAAAAGTGCTGAGGGTGCCCCATTAGTTGCCGCTTCTGAGCACGGACAGCCGTGGGCCTCTCGGCTAAAAATTGACTGCAACAACAATATTTGCTGTACTTCCCGGCGGGTTTAATACAATGTACATAATGATAAAAACGGGGGTTGGAGATTGTCAGATGGCGTAGTTTTATCAAAATAATAGAAAAAGGCAATGTGGAGTATTATGATAGGATTCGTTGAATTCACCATGTGGATTTGACTTCAAGGACTCATATATTTTTGACTCTACATTGGGGATTTCAAAACGGCAAAATCTGAAGAGAGTTTTAGCTCTCTGAATAAATCTGCTGCAGATAGAGTTTGTATTTTCCTCAGACAACATACTGGCGCTGCAAGGGCTTATTGATCTACCCTTTTAACATGACTTGAAGCAAAAGTCAAAGGGCAGGCACAACATTGTAAGATTGAAAATACAAATGTGCACAGAGTTGCACACAACTTGGTATAAAGATGTTCATGGTGGAAAACATCGCTTGAAATATGTTTTCCTGGATGCAATAGTTTTTGAGGGATGAGTACAACATCCATGGTGTATGTATAAAGGGTGTTTGACAGATTGACGACCAAAAAACAAAGAAGATTTTGAGTTACAGAGTCTTTTCAAATGTATTTGTAAAACATATTTAGTGGTGAGGTTTACATCAACAGATAAACAGTGTTACTTTGACATATAATAAATACTCAGGAAAACAATTGGGATGGGGGGGGGGGTAAATCATCAAAACCATTAAAGATGTTTAAACGCCTGTTTTGTTTGAACCACAGCTTGTTTTCTAGATTTGAATTGATGCAGACTAGTTGCAAAATATAGGTTGAGGTTTATGAAGTAAAGTAGAGGTTTGTTGGATACAGCCTTGGGTAAAGTGCCAGACTGAAGAATGCAACAACATTTACGCTTCTTCAATCGTGTCTTGAAGACGGAGTACCTGCCGACTTAAATTGATGCGCAAGCAATTAGACTGCAAGACACGCGTTTGCGTACATGTAGCGAGGGGAAAAATCTATCAATTAACGGAAGCTGGAGGCAGATCTACATCACGATTTGGCTGTTGTCCAAACTAGGTCAGAGTGATTTCACGAAGCTCTTCTCTACCCCATCTCCCAAGTGGTCGTCATCCATTTTCAGACGACTCGCTCGTTCGGGCACAAAGTCCGTCACTCTGTGATGCGATGCGTAGATTTATGTAGTAGTAGTAGGGCCAGGGAGAGAGTCCGTGGCTTGACAGCGCAGATGTCTTCTTTAGTGAGCTGATCTGGTTTTCATAATGTGCAACTTTCTCTCTCTCCGTTATGAATGGGTGTGGGGCATAATGTGTCAGCCTCATTTTTAAGGTTCTGAAGATGTATCTTCATCACGTTCTACATGTACTAGTAGCTTTCAAACATACTGTCCTGCTATTTTGTTGGCAGAAAAACGCCCCACTATGGGAAATTATATAATGAACATGGAATGATAGTTACTTTACTGAATCCTTTAAAGGCAGTGGACACTATTGGTAATTACTCAAAATAATTATTAGCATAAAACCTTTCTTGGTGATAAGTAATGGGGAGAAGTTGATAGTATAAAACATTGTGAGAAACGGCTTCCTCTGAAGTGCCATAGTTTTCGAGAAAGAAGTAATTTTCCACGAATTTGATTTTGAGACCTCAGATTTAGAACTTGAGGTCTCGAAATCAACCATCTAAACGCACACAACTTTGTGTTACAAGGGTGTTTTTTCTTTCATTATTATCTCGCAGCTTCGATGACCGATTGAGCTCAAATTTTCACAAGTTTGTTATTTTATGCATATGTTGAGATACACCAACTGTGAAGGCTAGTCTTTGACAATTACCTATAGTACAATTACCGATAGTGTCCACTGCCTTTAATGGGTTAAAAATCCTTGTTAAAATATGCAAAAACACGTAGCCTACTGTAGGTAACTGTAGGGAAAGGCATTGAATGTACATGAATGGACAACCATCAACTACATGTAATGCCCTATACATATTTCATTATACTATTTATTTCTTGACCAGATCTTGACTGTCTTTGACTTACATGTTTGTGATTCCCCTTTTTTACCAGCATGGAAATAAATGTAAAAATAAATCATAATATTCAAAAATAAGATCCACAAATGTGATCATTAAAGCAATGAAGAAAAAGGAATAGAAATATTCTCGATATTGTATATGCAATGAAACTGTCTAGATCTTCTGGCATGATGAGTCATATTGGCTTGCAACCGACTTTACTTTTCACCTTTTAACTTTTACTTACAATCAGACAATTAATGGCAGTGGACACTATTGGTAATTACTCAAAATAATTATTAGCGTAAAACCTTACTTGGTGACGAGTAATGGGGAGACGTTGATAGTATAAAACATTGTGAGAAACGGCTACCTCTGAAGTGACGTAGTTTTCGAGAAAGAAGTAATTCTTCCACAAATTTGATTTTGAGACCTCAGATTTAAAATTTGAGGTCTTGAAATCAACCATCAGAAAGCACACAACTTCATGTGACAAGGGTGTTTTTCCTTTCATTATTATCTCGCAACTTCGACGACCACCACTAAGGCTCAAATTTTCGCAGGTTTGTTATTTTATGCATTTGTTGAGATACACCAATCTAGAAGGCTGGCCTTTGACAATTACCAGTAGTGTCCAGTGTCTTTAAGGATACTTACACGTACATAGTAATATGTACATGTCATTTTTTATCTTTGAAGAGGCAATGACTGAAAACCAGCTTTATTCAACTACTCATTTGTGAATGTGCAATTGGCATGGAATGGGATTTATTGAGGTGACCTATAGAATGAAGTGAAAAGGAGAGAATTACGTTATTGTGAGTGGGTCAGGACATCGATTTTCTCCGACATTCCCGTCAGACAAACAACTGATCTCATTACGCTGTGTTTCGTCCTGGTAAAAAGAAAAAAAGAAGGAAATTGGGAAAAGGGAATTAAATTGTTCTGAGTAAGGTGAATGATGATGGTGCCTTGGGTTGGGGGGGGGGGGCTGAGAGTGGAATGGTGTGCATGATGTCACGGTTTTCATCAGGGTCCAATGTCATAAAGCCTATAAGCAAAAAAACATGCTAAGCACAGAAAAGAACAGAAACTTACAAGCCAAAATTGCATCAAGATTACTTGGTTGTGACTTGAGCCACACTCAATATTTACCTTCTTAAAAATGTGAGAGTTAACATTTTTGGTTTATTAGTTTTTCACTTCGAGCGTGGATGCGCTGCGTGAGTAGATCCTCTCCCTTTAACACAGATTTAACTGAAATCAAACAGCCGGTGCCTAGTCTCTCCCTCAATGTGTGAGGTGTTTAGGGAATGTGTGAGATTCAGAGCCTTAAAATGCATGGAAGCGAAAAGTTGTGATATGTTGTCGCCGTGGCGTGGAGGTCTCTTAGGCGCCATTTACAATTTCACTGATGCGTGTGGGCTGGCTCCAACTTTAATTGTTGCAAAGCCAAAAAAAACTTGGCCCATTTTGCTTTGCTTTCCCTCCATTTGTGTGGTTGTGTTCAGGCTTGCATTTTTCAGCTGATCGGCTGATTTCCTCTTTTTCTTTTCAAAACAGTGCCATAGAAAACTGAAAAACACTGTACAAAAGTATTGTGATCAGCCGTTTCCTTTTTACAATTAGAAATTTGCATGTCTGTGTGTTTGAGTGGTTTGATTAACAGGTTTTCGCATTCATTAAGATCCAGTTAACCTAGAAATGAATTCCATGTAAGCACAATTCCTCCTTCACAATTGATATGCATTTGTATCATGACCTACATACGAAAGGTTAATTTCTAATTCATCAGAAGTTCCGGATCTACCAAAGATTGATTCAATTAGTCGGTTTGCGTGTTCTGAGAACCCATATTTCTGAGCGTGTTATAACTATTCAAATCTCTTTATCTGTAAAGTAATAGACTTTGAGAAATGCAAATTTGGGAAAAGATGTTTGGAAAAGTAACTGGACTGGAACTGGAAGGGATAATCTTATTTTAAAATGACAAACCAATTTTTTTTTTTACAGATTTCTATTCAGGCAAGAGAAACTTCCGACTTTTTCTTATCTGCATGATTATAGACTTGATCTGATTTTATGTCGGCATTTTGAATGAAATCTTTGTTTGTTTCTTTTGATGGTATCTTATTGATCTACTTCACTAAATCACGGAAGACTTTGTTCTAAACTTTATGTTCATTTGACCATATTTCTGCATCTCAAAGAGTTAGGATCAACATTACAACCTCTTTCCCAAATGTAGTGTCTGTAGCCAGCCTATACATGTACGACTTTTCTACATCATTGGTGTATGTGCCATTATACATATAAACAGTATGTATAAATTATGGGAAAAGGAAATCAGACATTGAACATTTTTACATTTTTTATTTGTTGATAATGTAAAAAGTGTAGTTCGTAATAATGTGGCCAATTTTGCTATACCTGTGATACGATTTTGCGTTTAAATGCTTTGAAAACCATGGGTAAATGTAGAATGGTAGACCATGCACATCCATAGAGTGATCTCACAAACTAGTCTCACAGTTTTTTGTTTTTTTTTGGTTTTTTTTTTTAATCATGAAAAACAACCTTTTAAGCTGATATTTTTTTTAAAATGTACAGGTTTGAAACGATGTTTAAAGAAGGTTTTCATTCATGTTGGCAAAGCAAGAACAATTCTTCAAATATTTACTTGGGCTACACTGTGCAATAGTTGTTTGAAAAAGTTTACAGAAAATGTCATCTAGGAGTTAAATTTGTTTGGCAAAACTATTGAAAACATCAAAAACACACAAACCCTCTGTTTTATAGTGATTTTGATGATTTTTTTTATTCTTGATTTCATATTTGGCATGTAAAAAAAAAAAAAAAAAAGAAACCTCACTCCCTCCCCCCTCCGACAAAAAAAAGGACGATCAACAATTTTTTTTGTTTTTGTGACCATTTTAAAAAGAAGAAGAAAAGCAGCAAAAATGTGTTAAAGTTATCTGAAATGGATCACCAGCTGGTGATTTTGTTTTGGCAGGCTAGCATTTCAGAAAGAAGTCCATGTACTTCTATGACTAATTGCTGCCATTGATATCTTTCATCGTAACAAGGTTTACATGCTTTTACGTTGATAATTCACAAAACAGCTTCTGGGTGTTGACTGGTTTACCCATTGGGAACGGTTTTCCTTTTAGTTATTAGAGCAAGCTTTTGCATAATTTTTGGAGACTGCAAATACTGTACATAATTTTTACAAACATACAGCACAAAGGTACCAGGGTTTGCTCATCTGATAGGATTTCTAACGAAGAAGCTTGCCCCCAAAAACCCAACCAATAGGAGACTTTCCAATGCTAGGTGGCAGCAGACATACCGGGTAAATTTCCATTGTTTACGTAGTTCTGAACATGCGCATAATTCTGAGAACAATGGATTTACTCGGTAAGTCTGCTGCCCTCTATCGTCCCAGAAAGTCTCCCATTGACAACGCAACTGCCTGACCTGTTTCTGTGGTCTGCAGATTCAATTTGAAGCAGTCACTTCTGACAGTATTCAAATCCAACTCGCGCATGTGACTTGCATGATGTATATTGGACACTATTTTGGTTGCTGCGATCTGAAAAACTGTTTGAGAAAAAGTACCCCCCCCCCCACTTGTATTCCATGTGGTGGGATATCAAAAGGATTACTTGATAGTTTGTAATGAGGTGTTCAACCAGGGTTCCTGCACTTGTACATGTACTTGTACATGTATGATGTTTCCATTATGTTCATGCTAGATTAAATTCGACAAGCAGTCAACTGTCCTTAGATAAACAATAGTTTTCAAATTCTCTCATTGATTTTCTTTTCTCTAAACCCTTTAACCTGCACTTAAAAATGGTCCAGTTTTGAGCGTACACAATTGTTTCAACCACAGTTGTGTTTTGTACCCCTAGGTGCATCAGGTGGTATATGAGGTCTTGTTTGGATAACCAGTCAGTAGAATGTCCCTTGACATGTTATGAACCTTTATATAGCTCTAGTTATATAGCTTAATGTCAGTTTTGAAGATGTCATGGCTGCGTTCATAAAGCAGCAATCATGATTGGATGACCCTTCACCTTGTTAAAATACTGACAGTCTGGTTGGGTTAAAGCCATAGGACCCTTTCGGTACAGAAAAAAAAGAAGAAAAAAAACCCCCAAAAACTTTCAGGGTTTACAGAAGGTAATGGTGAAAGACTTCTCTTGAAATATTATTCCATGAAATGCTTTACTTTTTGAGAAAACAGTAAAACAATATTATTTATTGATATCGAGAATTACGGATTTATTTTAAACACAGTTGTCATGACACGGCGAAACGTGGGGAAACAAGGGTGGGTTTTCCCGTTAATTTCCCGATGACCGATTGAGCCTAAATTTTCACAGGTTTGTTAATTTATACAGAAGTGTGGGTCTTGGACAATACTGTTTACCGAAAGGGTCTAATGGCTTTGAAAGCACTGGACACCTTTGGTAGCTGTCAAAGACCAGTCTCTCAACATATGCATAAAATAACAAACTTGTGAAAATTTGGACTCAAATGGTCATCGAAGTTGCAAGAGAATAATGGAAGAAGAAACACTCTTGTCGCACAAGTTGTGTGCTTTTACTCAGATGTTGAAAAGCACTCTTATGTATTTCATTTGAAACATGGACAAGTGAACAAGCTGATGCACAAGCTCTGGTATTGCTGGGAAGTCACTAAAGTTACTTAAGATTTTACCTTTCTCTGACTTCGGTAAATCCTTATTGTAACCTTTTTCCCTAAGTGTTTGTTTATTTACCTTGGAGATTTCTGCTAGTGTTGAAGAATAGGCTGACTGACATGAGCGATTTAGTCGTAGCTGTAGCCAAAGTCGCCATTTTGGCACGGCCTTAATTCCAAACTGCCCCTGACTCTTTCCAGACATTGATATTTGTTTTGTTTGAGTTAAGATCTTGGAATGTACATAAAATTATATGGTTGTTTCATGGAGAACTATAACAGTGGAAGTTACTGTAAAGACTACATACATACTTGTAGGTCTGCTTCTGTACATTTATGTGAATCTTTCAAGGTATTTGAAAAGGCCCTACTGACATTTTATCGACCATTTGTTCAACACATGGTTTTTTATGGCCTGGATTTTCAGCCGACAGCCCCATGTTTCTGGCGCTCCGATCTTCCCTAACCTACATGTGGATAAAAATAATAGCAACCCTGATGTTACTCAAAACAAGAACCCTGGGTCCTTGACTTGGTTAACCTTTAAAACATTCACAGACTGCAATTTTCTTTTTCTTTCTCCAGCTACTATTTTTTGTTGCTTCTCCAGCTTCGATTTTTCCTTCAGGTGTGGGGAATATAGAAAATTTATACAGATAGCCTCGGAGATGCTTCGGTTTGCTCGCGGGTTGTTCACATTCCAGAGACCGTTTGGTTTCGGGAGTGAAGGAAAGAGGGGGAGGCATTTGACAACCAATTAGATTCCAACCGGAGGTTGGATTTTTAGCGGAGAGGGACGCAGTAGTTTGTGTGTACGTGCTGTTACATCATTGCCTGGAGGTAGAACTGTGCAAATGCGCCCTTTTTCCCCTTCTTTTTTAAAGGGTACACATGTAACTTCACCACCGGCTATGTATTTGATTTTGTGTTTATTTTACTATTATTTTGTCTTTAGGGGGAAGGGGTTTTCTTTCAGAAAGCTTTAAATAACTCTGAACAAAAGATGAATACTGTACCCAAATATGGGTTAAAAATAGCTCCATCTGTGTTTTTCATGATTATTATTATTATTATTTTGTGTTTTTAACCAAAGGGTCTCAATGCAAAATGCAACCATACTGCAAAAAGTGTTTTGCAACTTTATATTAAAAGGTTCACTCACATAGACTTCCATCTAGTGTAATGTATTTCAGGGCTGTAGTTTGGAATCCTTAAATCGGTAGCTTATTTTTGTTTGGTTGCTGTGTGTACTTAGGTGATTGGCAAATTACATAAACCATAATACAGAGATTAACCTGCATTTTGGAAGATAAAGTAGAGGAGGAGGAGTTGAATTTTTAAGAACTAAAATGTCAGCATCAATCGATGGAGCCAGATGTTTGAGGTGTGAGGATGGAAAAAGCCCCGAGGCATATTTCACTCTTGGGAAATTTTCGCGAAATCATGTTCATCTTTGTAAGTGCACAATTTTTGCAAGAGCATTAAGTATTGACGGAATTCAAATTTGAAAATGAAAGAGGCAGTCAGACTACATGTATGCTATAAAAAATAAATTGCCCCAAGCAGTCTTGCCGTAGCTCCTCTGCTTTATCACGAGGGAGTTGTTGGTGTTCTTGTTTTTCCCTTTTCGGTCGCAAACTCAGGGTATTTTTCCAACCGCGTTCAACGTACCAGTCAACTGGAAACTGCCCTTTAATTTCCTTTAAGGGATCTGAGCGAGATATAATTATAAATGAACGAGACCCGAGGTCTTAGTGGAAGGGAAAGCTGTGCTCCTCACTACCGTCTTATAAATCCAAGAGCTTGACTGCAGAGAGGCTCGTTACAAAACCTCCATGGTGATGTGGATAAATTTTGACAACGTTCCCGGAGCTACAAGTTGTTTTTTGCTTTGGCCTGCTGTCTCTTGTTTCATTTCCCAGGTGGGTTGGGACACTGAAGCGTGTGATACCTGAAGAGTGTTTGGGCGTCATTTCTTGGTCTGGCGGAGATCAATTTCAACTCTCCCGTATACTCACTGACTGGGTGCTATAAATACTCTATTTTGTAAAAGAAACTTTGATTATAAGTAAAGTAGGATTTGCAGTCAGCAAATTGTAAAAACAAAATTCCATGAAACTCATGACAAATGATAAGTTGCATTGATATCAGTGAATGGAAATTGTTAGAAGCTTTTGGATGTAAAGAAGAGTACAGTTTCTGACATAATTTATTATTTTTTAAGTTGCAGTTCTCTCAGTTTATTAATGTATACATGTACATAAAAGACTTTTTTTGTGAAAACGGTCATTTTACAAATATTATTTTAGTGTCATGAGAAATGATAAGTGGCATTGATATCAGTGAATGGAAAGTATTTTAAAGCTTTCTTGAGGTGAAGTATCCAGAGTAAAGTTTCTGAAATTTGAATTCCTTTCAGTTTATTTATGTTAAAACTTCTTGAAGTGCCTGATTGTGATCACGACCTTTGTGAGTCACAACAAAAAATGACAGCGTGTCAGAAAGCATAAACCACTCCATTTTTGGGTCCATTTTTGTCCCTATCATTAACTGGGACGTGTTTGGCGTATGTGTAATTTTATTGCAGGTTTGATATCTTATCGTGATGTCAAAATCATTGGTCAAGGATGTCTATGATTCTTAATAACTGATCGTTGGGTGCAATAATAAGCTACTGTAGAATAGGGCAGACCCTATTGCTTCATTTTTGAAAGGGCAAAGGCACTAAGGCATATTCTCCTCGATAACTGTGTTCAAGGGCAACAAGGAAATGACCAGGGGGCATGGAGGCAATTGCCCTTTTTGCGTCTGTGAAGTACATGTTTTAGGCCTATTCTTATAATGGACGGTGGATGGAGGTACGTGAGTTAATTGTCAAAATCTTTCCAGAAGTACAGCCATTACTTTATTTTAAAAAAATTGTCAGGTACACGTACAGTGTAGATGACACTGGAACAACTAAAATTTCATTTTCAAACCATCAAAGGCATTCTGCCTGTGTCCATATCTGTTGCAGTCTTATTGTCAAATTGCTTTGAGATTTGTAATTTCAGCTTTGCATGTGGGAGCCGTTATTTCAACAAAATCATATTGTCCTCTTCCCTTATTAGGACAGCGGAAGTTTGGGGAGAGGGAATTGAAAAGATGAATTTGGGTTTCATTGGTTAGTTGAGGCTGTTTTATTATCTATTTTTATTCATTACTTTGGTGAGATATCATGCAGTCCCAGTTCTTAGTTGATTTGGTAAACCATAAATTAATTAGGCTTTTATTTTCATTCCCCCCCATTTCGTGCATAGAGCTTGGCCCAATTTCATAGAGGTGCTTAAGCACACAGAGTAAATAAGCACAACAAATTTATGCTTACCAGATTAAGGTTACCAGCCAAAATACAGTGTCACATGTACAATTTGTGACTGGTATCCTGCTCATTTCTGCTTAGCAGATGAAGTCTACTCCATTCTCATGATTCAAGCGGTTCAAGAGACTTTCCGACTGGAAAAAGAAGCTCTTTGTTAGCATTGCTTGACTTAATTGACTTCCTTTATTAACAACCAAAACAAACCAGTGGGCAGGAAATACCGAGGAATAAATGGTATTTAGACCTCATGCATTCCCAAGGCCAAAGTTGTTTTCTTAATGCATATGTATCGACTTAATAGGTTTCTCCTGACTGTGGGTCTTGAACTCCAGTAATACATGCTTCATTTATTTATTGGTTTATTTATTGAATTGAGGAAGTGCAAGATTTTTTTTTTTAATATTTGATTTGTGCAGTTTGAGAGAATTTGTGAATTTGTTGTAAATTGGAAAATATGGTCTCCAAATTTGCAAACAATAAAATGGTGCTACATGTACATTGTATGTATAAGGAGTAGGTCTCATAAAGCCCGGTTCATACTTTCTGCGAATGCGAATGCGTAGCGAATTTGACGTGAATTTGACGTCACACCCTCCTTTCGCAGCGATTATTCGCAAGGGAGTAGAGCAGAGTTTAACTGCTGCGAATTGTTCTTTGCGAATTTGTGACGTCAAGATTCGCTTCGCATTCGCAGGAAGTATGAACCGGGCTTAACTCAAGAGTCCACCATACCTTGCAGGAAATACTGAATGTTGAAGCGCCCTGAGCATTACTGAGTGACGGATATGCCCGCTATATAAGAAGCCACTTTTATTGTATGAAGAGGAGGAACTTTGCTTTTACTTAGGTTTTCTTTTTATGTATGGCTGAACATCACATCTTGTCTCAGTAACGTCTCAGTCTGTATTAATCATCCATTCATATATGAGACAGATGTGGCATTGATCTTGATGAGATTGCCATGATGCATCAAGTCAAACACATTCCAACGCAATTGCATATTAGCAGCGAGTGACATTTATAAAACATGGATAATCAGTCTGTGGAAGTAACTGTGTAGGCTGCATGTGTTATGTTTGGCAATCTGAAGCTATGTCATGGTGAGGTAGCAATTGAAGTCATTCAAGTTACAGACAATGGACACTATTGGTAATTGTCAAAGACTAGTCTTCTCACTTGGTGTATCTCAACATATGCATAAAACAACAAACCTGTAAAAATTTGAGCTCAATCAGTCGTCGAAGTTGCGAGATATTAAAGAAAGAAAACAAAACACCCTTGTCACACGAAGTTGTGTGCTTTCAGATGCTTGATTTCGAGACCTCAAATTCTAAATCTGAGGTCTCGGAATCAAATTCGGGGAAAATTACTTCTTTCTTGAAAACTACTTCACTTCAGAGGGAGCCGTTTCTCACAATGTTTTATACTATCAACCTCTCCCCATTACTCGTCACCAAGAGAGGTTTCATGATAATAATTATTTTGAGTAATTACCAATAGTGTCCACTGCCTTTAAGTACAGCATCCTTTGGAGGCTAAGCTAGATTGCAAGATATTTGCACTATGATGTAAAGCAGTGCAAGCTTCAAGTAAGGCCAGACACTTAAATGAGCCAACAAAGGAAATTGCCAATATGCCTCTGGTCATTGCCTTGGTGCCCTTTGAAAAGGTAACAAGAAACATTGCCCTACCCTATAAAATAAGAATGATAATGGTGAAATTTGCTACCATTGAGGTTTGAGATTGAAACTCACCAAATGTTATTCATATTAATTTTATTTTTAAGTAAGTTTTTCTATGTTTTTAAAAACCAACCCTGTGCAAGAATCGCCTTGAAATTGGTTGTGGGTGTTCTAAAAAAAGAAAAAGCAATCCCATTGGTCACAGTAACTCAATACTTGAGACTGATATGAGCATACACTGATCTCTATATTTTGTACTTGATAGCAAAGTGTTCAACCCTAATGAGGCAACCACAGACAGTGAAACTGGGTTATTATACAAGCCCTCCCACCATGAAACAACTCCCTGATCCATCAATTTCAACAAAGTCATTGCTCTTTTCGGGTGTCATAATATGATCCCTGGGAAAGCCTGGGAAAGTGCATGTTCCAAACAAAGAATTGGCAGATACTATATTATAAGTTATCACACAAGCGCGAGTGGAATACAGAAAAATATAGCGTTTCTGCGTCCCATATCCAACGAGGCCGAAGGCCGAGTTGGATATGGGACGCAGACGCGCTATATTTGTCGTATTTCCACGAGCGTGCGTGTGATAACGTATTTATCTTCAAGCACACTTAGCGCGTGACATAGAACACACAATACACATGGTAGTGATATTAGCCGTGCAATATAGGTTTTTATCACCACTCCATTCTGCCAATCTGATTGGAGGATTAGCACGTACTTGAAGATAAAGGGATTTATCACAGCAAGAATGGTTGCCAAGGTATTTTGCAAATACTTATTACAAGTTGTTACAGGCATGATATTCTTCTGCCTCTAGCTACCGGGCAACCTCGGTAGTCTAGTTGGTAAGACACTGCTCTAGAATTGGGTCGTGGGTTCGAATCCCACCCGCGTAACATGCCTGTGATATTTTTTCACAGGACTCGGGGAAAGTACTGAGTATACAGTGCTAACACACATCGGTGTATGGGTAGATACCAAAAATTAATACATGATATTCTTTCTAAGTCTGATTTCCGATTTGTTGGCCCTTTGAAAAAACAGAAAAATTGTGATTAAATTGAGGTCTATTGAAGCCTTGTACCCTTGTACTGGATAAAAGATTCCTACTTTTTGTCCAAAGAGCAATATCATGTGTGTTAATACTTCAGACTCTGTGTATCATTGAATTTAATGTGAACCTGAGCCCAAATCTGTTATGGTCCTGTTTTGATGTAACAAGTTTTTCTGTTTTCTTGCCCCAAGTTTAATATTCTATCTTTGTGTGTTTTTCTTTTGTCCAGATGCTGCCGGCCAGGTTACAATAACAACAAGCACTGAAATGCTAATGAGGTAAAACTAAGCTCTCTTTAACAATGTTGTCTTCCATGTTTTTCCTGAACATTTTCCTTTTACTGAGGATGTTATACATTGCTTAAAAAATTTTTACCTTTTCAAAACAAAGGAAGAAATTGCTTGGCAAAAAAAAAGTTTTCTTCAAAGAAAAACATTCATTGGTGGATTTTGATATACATTTTATTGTAGTTTATGCATTGTTTTTCTTCTAGTCACATCCATACGAATATAAAAATTGCAATAAACAACTTTATAGCACTGAGCCAGTAATTACACAAAAAGTTGTTCTCGTATTTTTAATGTATTTTAAGATCTGCAAACTTTGTCTGTTTACATACGTATTTGTACAGATATTTCTACCACGCTATATTTAGGAAGATAGTTTTCAGTTTAGAAAAACAAATTTGATTAAAAAGTGCACAATAGTCATTCATCCAAATTAATTTCACAATATAATGGACATTTTAACAATATAATGGATGCACTTTGAAGCTGTTCAACTACGCAATTCTTTCAGATGCCTCAGGACTCATTGATTGAATATCTTTACAGTTTACTAAGCTTAAATTTGTTCAGCAAAGTCAGGTTTCGAGCTTGGGATTCTGATCAAATACATTCCGCACGGAGCTCGGGACTTTGTCAGAATTTGTTCAGAGAGATTTTATTTAAACAGAGTCTAGTTATTGAACTAGAGTGTTTGTTGACAAACATGGTGGGTTATGGATGAATTAGTTCCCCATTAGCGGACATCTTAAATGCTCATAAATCCAGAGGGGGCCGACTTGTCACACAGCACGATTGTAAATTGAATATTTGTACTAGATATGTGTATGTATTGGAATGATGATAAGCAAGTCGGTGTATTTGTATTATTTATCAAGTGCGTGTGGCCAAAAACCCTGAATGGAATATGTATTGACTTTTGGGAATACGTAAAATGATTAAGAGATGATAGTGACTTGCTTGTACCGGAGCACTTTGTCTGAGCTGACAGTGTTTCCGCTAAATAATGAATTGAACGAGGTGGTAAAAAATTCAAATTGATGATTGAAGCGAAATTGAAGCAGTCTGACAAACTGAGAAGAATGCAACGCTCACACAAATTGAGAAGCGTTTCCATCTTACACGTCAGAGTCCTTGATCAATGAGGTCAAGGAAAAAGCTCTTAAAGGGTTTGGTTACTTTTTGTAACACAACACACAATGTCCAATTTAGTAAAACATTTAATAAGTCACAAATTTTAGCATGTAAAACGTATTTTCGTGACATTGTGTTACTCGTTCCTAAAAAACTACAGCACCTCAGCAAGTAATATTTTCAGGGAAGCTTTCTACTATCGTTTTCTTCAAACTGTAAATTTAATGCAAATCTGTGGACATTGTGTTTTGTGTGACAAAAAGTACCCCAATCCTTTAAAGGAAACGTATACATGTACCTCTGGTGTTTGGAACTGTTTCATTGTTTTAATCCCATGTAAATGAAGATATATACATGTATACAATAAAACTAATCTGTGAAATTTCATTTCATTTTGAAATTTCTCTTAAAAAATCACAAAAGAAGCATAATCTGTAATTGGACAACTTGAGAAATACTTTTGACTGACACTAACAGTAACGTTTCTCAGGTTCAAATTTTTGGGGATGGAAACGGATAGCCTATATTTTTTCCGTAACCACTTTACTTTGAAGTGTTAAAACGATTCTCAAAATGCTGTATACTGTTGAAAGCTGCTGTATCGTAACAAAGTAAGTTTTTATTGGCATTAATTTATACATGTACATGTACCTCTGGTGTTTGGAACGGTTTGATTGTTTTAATCCCATGTAAATGAAGATATATATACAATAAAACTAATCTGTGAAAAAAGCACATTTTGAGATATCTCTGAAAATCACAAAGGAAGTATAATCTGAAGTTTAATTGGAATACACAATTTGAGAAATGCTTCTGGCAGTAATGTTTCGCAGATTCAACATTTTTGGGGGATGGAAACGGATAGCCTATACTTTTCCATAACCACTTTACTTTGAAGTGAAACGGTTCTCAAAATGCTGTATACTATCGAAAGCTGCTGTAACGAAGTAAGTTTTCAAACAGGCAGTGGTGCCCAAGCTGAGCCATGGCTTATGTTTAGGGCACCATGGCATTTTCTCCTTGGTAAAGGGCACCTTATGAGGAAATTGTAAAATTCTACTGGAGCATTTCAAGGGCACCAAGGCAATGACCAAGGGGCACGAAAGCAATTGCCATCGATGCCCCTGTGAAGAATCAGGCCTGATGTTTACTGTCAATGCCTTTAAAAAAAAAAAAACACACAAATGAATCAACCTTGATCTCAAAAATTAAAACACCGAAAATACACAAATTCTGAATCCCGGTAAGTCCACCCCATTATGTATCATCTTTCATTTTTCATAGGAAGGCCAACATACAATGTAACCCTTGACCCTAGCAATCATCCATCAGCATCCATCCTATCTGTGTCCCAGATGTTATATGTTTACTTTTCCAATCAAATCAATTCACTGGTATGAATAAGATTGCTCTTGTGTCAACACGACGGATGGCGATAATTCCTATCTATCATTTTTTTCCTCTATGGGAGGAAATGTGGATGACACTTTGCTCCCATCAGCGGATATAATAAACTGGTAATGAATGGTTTGGTGAGTTCTATGCTCCTCCCTGCGACATGGACTTGTGACCTGCGTGCACTGAAGGGGATTATGGCTCTGATTTCTGAGATGGGGGATAGGTTTTTTATTTTTTGTGAGGAATCAGTTCCGGTGACTCTAATTGATGTGATTATAGATTGCCTTTTAGGATGAGGGTTGTGGTTTAGCTGTGGAATTATTAACAAGAATATTGGAGAGTTGTGTCAAGAGATTCTTTTAGTTATTATCCGGCTGGATTGCTGAGTTGGCTGCCTCATTTGCTGCTAGACTTTTCACTGTCACTATAATCGTAGGCCTGTAATCTTCCTCTCAAATGACTTATTATTAGGCCATGGTGAATACCACCGGGTTTCCCTTTCAGGCCTCAGATTGATACTGGATTTGGAGTTTTTAGGGCATGTGAACATTCTGTGCGTGAACTGTGGTTTTAGTTGAATCTGTGGGAAGCAAAGAAGCGGCCAGCTGGCCCCCTTGGACAGAATTGCCACTGTTCCTCAGATGTTGTAACCAGCTTGTGGCCAGCGGGATGGACTGAGATTTTTGAGTATAATGAGGGGGGAGTTCCTGTGACCTGACCTCAACGTAAATGTGGGTTTTGGGATGTGATTTTGAGATGTGGTTAGTGAGTTTTGTGTACAGATGCAGTCTAAGGCACGGCAAGTTTTTTTTTTTTGTGGTGAGGAGGGGGGTGTGTAAGTTGATGATGTGCCGACTACCACCACTTGATGGACTACGTCTATTTTTTTAAACATATTTTTATATATAATAATTTTAAAAACAGCTGCCTAGTACGGAGCCCCCATTAAACTGGTTTTTGCAAATTAAGAACAAATCACTCAAAATTACTTGATTTATGTCTGGATGCCCTCGTTCGTGCTACTTGATTTAGTACTTGAATCATTTGCCATCTGAGTTTGCTGAATCTCAAAATAAAGACTTTGCCAAATTATTGGGGGTTGGTGTTTGGTGGTCGAGCCATCTAGTGGAGCGGAATCAAGCTCTGGTGTTTCTGATCAGCAGAGTGTGGATTCGAGTACTGGTTATGACACTATCCTTTGGATAGGATAAGAGCAGTACTTGTAGGTCCTGCTTATGTATTGTGCCTGCCTGTATAAGAACCCAGTACACTTATTGTGAAGAGACGGGGGTTTCCCCGCAGCATTTCCTGGCACAGTTGGCTCCATAAAAGATCATTACGCCACAGCACCATGTCAAACTTAGCAAGGTACAATGAATTCATAATTGGACATACTTGTATCTGTCGTAAAAACAATGAGCCAATATCATCCTACATGGGAGCCATTGATGGATTGATACTTGCACTTTATAAGAGGTCATTTATTATCATCAAAATAACCTCCTCCCCCACCCACGCATCACTGGTCACTCTACCCTGGCAGGCCTTGCTCTTAAGCTTTTTGTTAAGTAGCCAAACTGGGCTAACAATAAACTCTAGGTTTAACCCCCCCCCCCCCCCCCCCCAAGAGTTAGTAGCCCTGATTTTAAACAATTGTCATAAATGTATCTTTCTGATGCATTAGTGAATTCTGAGTTAAAAACGTATTATTCACCTCTGAATGGAAGATATATGAGCATGTTAAAGGAACACGTTGCCTTGGATCGGTCGAGTTGGTCTTTGAAAAGCGTTTTGTGACCGTTTATTATAAAATGCATATGGTTAGAAAGATGATGTAAAAGTAGAATACAATGATCTACACAAATATGCCTCGAAATTGCGTGGTTTTCTTTTTACCTCGTCCAATAACACGGCCGACCATTTATGGGAGTCAAAATTTTGACTCCCATAAATGGCCGACCGTGATAGTTCGCGACGTAAAAAGAAAACCGTGCAATTTTGAGAGATAGTTGTGTGGATCATTATATTCTACTTTTAAAACATCTTTCTAACCATATACATTTCATAACAAACGGTTTCATATGCTTTTTATAGACCAACTCGTCTGATCCAGGGCAACGTGTTCCAGAAGAAGGTTGCACAGCTTTAAGTATCCAGCGTGGAGAGGTGGTGTTTACTAGCCTGTAGCAGTTTTCACTAATGTACTCCAGGCTAGTGTTAGGGGCAAGCCCTGTCTGGCTTAGCTAGGTCAATGAAGGGCAACAGTCAATTATTATAATCAATTACAGTTCTGATATTCCACATCTGTAAGATGAGCATAAAAAAGTTTGACATTTTAAGAGCAACCAATGTTGAACCATCCTGACCAAATGATCCCAATATTTATCAGCAGATCACACCCACTGCCGATTTACTTTGAGATCCCCATCCAAGTACCACAATTTAATTGAGATGATGACAAAACAAGGAGGAGAGGGGGGGGGGGTAACCTCTCTGACAGGACTTTGTGGGTTTCTTTTTGTTTATTTGTGCAGCACAAACTGCTGACTTTGAATGCTCCTTGAGTCATCATGACATCTCACTGTCAAAGCATTCCTGTGGGTAGACAACCTGTTTACAAATTGACGTCTCATTTTGATGGATTATTAATGGCTTCTCTTGACACATGGTGTTTGAAATTGTTTTAAGGGTTGACGGAGGACTTGTTTAATGGTCTTTGTGTGGATTAGTCCAAATCTCGCTGCACTGAGGAAAATGTGTTCTTGCCCTCTGTAACTTGATCGTTACTTATCTGTGTATAACAACTGCTATAAAAATAGTTGGCCCAGGTCGTTGATTACATAGAAATGAAAATGTTTTGAGTGAATCATTCATCTTATTGCTGTAATGAAATGAAAGATTTAGAGTTTACCGTAATAAAATATTGTCTCAAATAATCTGCAATGTGCGTGTTAACGACATGCTGTTTGTCAGTTCAACTTTTTATTGTGTCGATCTGTAATTGGCCATTGAATGGGGTGGGGGGGGGGGGGGGAGTGGTGATGGCATATTGTCATTAATTGTCTGCAACTCCTCCCATCACTCTCCTACATGTACCAAACCCTAACCCTAGTCAACTGGCTAGAAAGCTAAGTTTTGTGTGTGTGTGTGTTGAGCAGAAGTTTGTCTTCACCCGCCGCCCTCTCGGCGAAACTCCAATTGGCGTCTTCCGGTCAAGCGTCTTCCGGTCCAGCGTCAGTGATATAAGTTCAGTTGCCTTGTTGTGTTGCGTCCTTCTTCAGCTGATCTACGAATGTTAGTCTCCTCCTGCTCTTGCTCATGTTTTCATCGATGGGTTACCAAAGAACTAACCAAGGCTAGACTTGACTTGACCTGTTATCTTAACTTTAAAAAATCAAACTGTAATCTGATGTTGAGTGATTTTGATTTTGAAAGTAGACAGTTAATTTTGATAAATGTGAGATAATATACTTATTTGATGTCAGATGATAATGAAAATATAACAGTACCTGGTCGTTTCCACTCGTTCAAATTGCAAAGTGATTTTAAATAGTGAAGTCAGTGAAGAATCTCTCCCCTCAAACCGCTTTAGTTTTTTGGGGTAGATTTTCTTTGTTAAATTTTATGTTGTGCAAATTTTTCCAGCTCGACCACAGTGTGGACAGAAGAGTTGCAATCAAGTGCATGTTTTTGTACTGGGGTCAGCTGAAGTATGGCATTGCAATGTTGTGTCAAGTCAACTCGTTTACTTTTGCTGTCAAAAAGAATTAAAAATAAGCTAACAATCCACGCCTTCGTGAAGATAGACACTGTAAACAGAAAAAAGGTTTGATGCAGAGTGGGGGGGGGGGGGGGGGTCAAGTAGCATGCTATTTGCATACTCATTGCGAGTATTTAGCACATGTTGGAGTGGATCATAAGCGTAGTTGGAGTCGTGAGTGGGCGTCGTGTTAGTTATAGAAGTGAGACAAGAGCCGTTGGTTGGCAATAATGGCTGCTGTGCCGGCTGGATCGCGGCGGTATCTACGCAGCTCTCGACGGCAGACTTGTCTTCTCATTCTGATACTTCTCGGCAACCTGCAGAGGTTAGTTTTTGCATTACCATTCTGGTTGTCTGTCATTGTCGTAGCGATTCTTTTTAAGTTGTAAACTTTTATCTGTATGGTCAGGTAGCGTCACTTATGATTAGACATCAAGAATATTGAGGGGTTGTCGGCAGACATGTCTTCTTATTCTGGATACTTCTCTGCACCTCCAGAGGTTTGTTTTTTGCGTTACCATTCTGTTTGTCTGTCATGGTCGTAGCGGTTCTTTTCAAATTGTAAACTTTTATCTATATGGTCAGATAGCATCATTTATGAGTAGACATCAAAATAATTGTCTTTAGTTTTTAGGAAAGCCAAGGATAGCTTTTCTGTGAAAGTCAATATCACTTTCCGTTAGATCTTTCTTTCTTTTTTGCCGACTGTGAACTCAAGACAGATGAAGAGCTTATTGTCTGTCTTTTCCGTTTCAATCAAAGAGCTTTTATGTTCCAATCGAAACCCATCTTGCGGCTTAGATTCCTGAAATATTCTGTCAATATGTGAAGCAAACATAGAATCAGAATTGATACCAGTAAGTCATCTAGATAAACCTGATATGCCGACTGAAGGTTCCAATAAGTCCACGTCTGAACTGGTCAGTTATGCTCTTCAAGGGACGCTTAAAAACGATAGTCTTTTGAGCTAATCTTTCCTTTCATCATGTTGAAATCAGAGACCTTGTTCTGATATGGAAGATGATATCCGTCCTAGGGTAATTATTAGTTGAAACTCTGAAATTGTTTTTTGTTGGATGCTGATATCGTTTTGGATAATTGATACTTTGTATTGGATTGGTTTTGTCCTAATGCATTGTGAATGTACAAGTTGAGTGACGGTTGCAGTCTATCATTGGGCTACGAGACTATCAAGTAGGGTTTGTGTTACTACTACTACTAATAATAATAATAAAGGGTTCGTGTAGCGCTTTATCACACTTGTGGGTGTAACAAAGTGCTCAGTATTTTGCAAGGTATGCGGAGCTACGTTTTGAAGTATGAGACCTATTCCTTTATAGCACCATGTAATGGTTTACAAGGTGCTGAGGTGCAATATGCTGCCGATCGGACCAGGAACACTGGGGCACACCCCCCCCCTTCTCTTTACCATTAGTGTACTGGGATCTTTTATGTGCATTACAACACGTATCCAAATGAAGGACACAGCAATATTAGTTATGTGTCTTGCTTGTAAAAAGGACACAAGTGTCACGACTTACGCCTGGGTTCTCGAACCCTCACTCTGACGATCAGAAACATCAGAGCCAATGTTTGAGTCAGGTGTTCTTATCTGCTCAGCCAAGAAAATGAATTGCAATGTGTGCCCGAGAAACCCGCCACCCACCTCAACTTTTTAATGAGAATTTCTTGAATTGGAAGGATGTTTAAAAAAAATAAAGGTAGCAAGAACAGTAAGTGTTCAAAATGGCTGCCATTGCCTGTTATTTTAAGCTTATCTTTTCAAAGGATAATCTGTAAGCCAAATAATTTGCCAGTGGCATGCATACTATTGAAAAGAAAACCTGAAAATGCGAACCACTGAAGAAGTTTCCTGTCACCTTAAAGGCAGTGTACACTATTGGTAATTACTAAAAATAATTATTAGCATAAAACCTTACTTGGTGACAAGTAATGGGGAGAGGTTGATAATATAAAACATTGTGATAAATGGCTCCCTCTGAAGTTACATAGTTTTCAAGAAAGAATTAATTTTCCACGAATTTGATTTCAAGACCTCAGATTTAGAATTTGAGGTCTCAAAATCAAGCATCTGAAAGCACACAACTTCCTGTGACAAGGGTGTTTTTTCTTTCATTATTATCTCCCAACCTCGATGACCAATTGAGCTCAAATTTTCACAGGTTTGTTATTTTATGTATATGTTGAGAAACACACCAAGTGAGAAGACTGGTCTTTGACAATTACCAATAGTGTCCAGTGTCTTTAATCGACAAACTAGTCCTGATGGCTAGTCACTGAAAGGAGGAAAGGGCCAACCATTGTTATTTTCCAATGAACATCAGTAAAATGACATAAAAATCAATGTCCCTTTTTCTCCTCTTTGACTTATAGGACAGCGCCAGCAGATGGAATCCCAGAAATCAAGATCGATGAACCAATGAACAATGAGACGGTCTCCGTCGGCGACAAAGTAACATTACTATGTCGTATCCGGGGCTTCCCACAACCAGAGTACTGGTGGTACCATAAAGATGCTTACATGAAAGACGACGTTGGTCGTGTGACGATACGGAAGTACCCGTGGGGGTCGAAACTCATGATCAAAAATGTGGACACGTTGGACGCGGGATTTTATAAGTGCATTGCACAGAACGACGCGGGATCCAAAACGACAACTGGTCTCATAACGATATTACCAGGTGAGTTGGTTTATTAGATCAAGGTAATCATTTTATTAAATTCAATTCAATGAGATCATTATTAAGCCTGGGCGGCTCTCTCAACTACATGTACTTGGTTAACCGTGCCGCAACTTCTACTACAAAAATAGTCCTGACTTCTTGCTTGGTGAACCAATTGTCTCGTTAATGACTATTCACATAAACATAATTTACTTACAAAACACAAATAGACATCAGTGACATTATCGTTCAATCCTTTCAGCGTGAATTTTAATATATAAAGCGCCTCTGGCAAACATTTCGCCTCTGGCAAAAATTAGTCACGACTAGTGCAGGCCTGGACTAGTGTCAAAGTCGCTGCTATTAGAGGTACAACTAGTCGAGTAGTAAATTTCACTAGTGGCCTAGGCGTAATATAACATATTACTAATTATATTACGAAGGGCGCTTTAAACAACTTACTGTAAGTACAATTAAGTACACACAGTCGACCCTCTGATCTACATGTAGCTAATCACTGTTCAATAGATGACTTTCCCATAGGGAATTCAACGAACTCCCACACATATAAACACCAAGCTGGCAACAGCCAATCTCTCTCTTACATTGTACATTGGCGTTATTATGAATTGTACAAATCAAGGAATTGTGATTTAGTAACTAGAAAACTAGAACTAGAATGCTTATTCTTGTCATTGAAAAATCAGGGGTTAGCTTGGGAGGATTCAAACCTTCAACCTTGTAAATGCAAGTCAAGTAGTCTAACCACTGGTGCCATGAAATGGACCCATGTGCTGACGGGTCTCTTGAGTTTTAAAAATCATTCAAATTGTTTTGAATATAATTGATATCAATATCGTGTGACTGTACAATCTATTGGTATTCAGGCCTGATACGCCCCCTGGTCATTGCCTTTGTGTCCTACAGCAGAAGTTTACAATGTCCTCATAGGTTGCCTCTTTAAGAGATAATGCCTTTGAGTCCTTGCCCTTTCAAAAACATAGCATACAGGCCTGGGGTAATTCTGAGCACAGTTCCTGCAACATTCACACAACAAGAGGTTTTGAATGTTCAGTCAACTAAGAGGAGGTTGGACTGTGCATGAATTGTGCATAATCGGAATCGGCACACACCAAAAAGAAATCTCAAGAAATGCGATGTTCTCCCAAAATAGCAGGCCTGATGCTTCACGGAGGCAATGAAGGCTATTGCCTCCATGCCCCCTGGTCAGTGCCTTGATTTCCTTAAAATGCCCTGTAGAAATTTAAAATGTCCTCATACTCATACAGGAGGTAGCCTTTTACCAAGGAGAAAATGCCTCCATGCCCCCTGGTCAGTGCCTTGATTTCCTTAAAATGCCCTGTAGAAATTTACAATGTCCTCATACTCATACAGGAGGTAGCCCTTTACCAAGGAGAAAATGCCTTGGTGCCCCTGCCCCTTCAAAAACAAAGGCTTAGAAAAGATTGTGTGCTGTGCTTGGGCGGATTCATCTTATATTGCAATCTGCAATCTGCCTGTCTGAATCTTTCAATCCAACCTGTGATTTTTTAGGCTGGTTGATTCCAATTTGCATCTATCTGCTTAGAGTTCTTGCCTGTTATCTGTACACCTCAAAACAGGGCCCAATTTTGCGCTTGAGAAAGTCTCAAATCAAATAAGCATAATTTCCCTGATTAGTTGGGAAATGTTGACATGTGTGCATTTGTAAGCATTTTATTCTGACAAAGCTAACACAGAAGTTTGGTGTTAAGCCAGAAGCTAAAGAGGTAATAAGACCATACCAAACAGATTACTTAAATACAAGGTTTAAAAAACAAACATTTTAATAGAGGTCAGAAACTTATTTAAAAAAAAATTCCATTTTGATAAAGACTCTACCTATTGGAAAATAAGTTAGCTTAGGTAAGGATATTTTAAAGGTTTTGAAAGATAACCTGCAAACTATGAAAACTTACATTATTTGGAAACTTACATCGAGGAAGGGGAATAAATTTGTGTCAAAATAAGATACACAGAAAACCCCCAGACACCACTTAGGCTAGTATTAATACCCCTTCCTTTCTGTAATAACTCAGTTTACAATAATCTATCCCTAGTCTGGGCTTTCATTCTCTCATGCTCGGCTGCTGCTGAGGGAAAATTGCAAAACCAGCCATTGGAAGATTATTACCTTTCCATAATAAGAATATGTGGCAAAAGGTACCCAAGGAGAAGCGACTTGTCAGCGAAGCCTTTAGACGGCGGGCGTAGAACTAATCACCCTGTGTGCGGTCCGTGCTTTTTCTCACCGCTGCACCAGCAATGGCCTTGGACGTATTGAGCGGAAGAGCGCACAGAAATTATCTACGAGGGACCTCGGCGTACATATTGTGCACAGAGAAAAATTGCTTGTGGAACGGTACTCATGGGGAAATTGGCTTCCTCTATAGTTGGCATTGTGTCATCTCAGATGTTGCACCTCCAACGCCAGAATAACAAGAACGCGGCGACGGGCCACTCAGGGGCGACAATGAACGGCGCACTGGTGAAAGCTGTGACAGCAAGAACGCAATTTGCTGCCTTCAGAGGAACTATTTTGACAGGGAGAGAGTGCGATTAAAAACAATCTCTCGCTCATATAAGTCTACACTTGGGTTTCAGGCATGATTTGTTGTCTTGAGAAACATCACATACATGTAAATCCAGCTCTGAGACTTTCATATGCCTGAAATGTTCTGAGAAATTTTAAATGATGAGGAATGAATATGCTGCTTCTAACAGAATGTTTACAAAGAACATAAAAATGGCTTTAAAAAAAGCCATTTGTTTATTCAAATATGTGTATATTGAATTTGTTTAATTTGTAGTTTTTTAATAAGGTCACTTGGCCAAAGGGGGGGGGGAGCACTGCAAACACAAATATAAAACAATTTATAGGTAGAAAGAGAACTCTCAAATCAGAATTTTGTCCCAAGATTTATTTTTCATGAGAACCAAAGGATTTGATAAAAACAAATTCTTCCCAAAACCAATATTGTATCATCTTTTGACCACGCCAATGAATACATCATAACTTAAGGTTTGAATGGTTAATGTAATCAGAAACAAAACGTTGGCTGAAAATTATGTGCGTAACTCAAAAAGAGCATTAAAATTTCACAAACTTAAGTGACATGGTTATGACCTGTCCAATATATGTTGTTTTCCTTTCATTTTGTTTTCTCCGTTTATTTGACATCTGAGCGACAACTGTGTAGTCAATCCAACGCCTACTCTTTGTTTATTGGGCTAACCCTGTGCAGGTTTGTCAAAAAAATGAAATAATCTTTTACCGTCAACAAAAACGTTAGGTGAAGAGAGTCAGTTTGCCCCGGCCGTCCGAAGAAAATCTTGTGAAAATAAACACAAAAATACAGGCTCTGCATTAAGTTGAGTGATGAGAATAATCAAGAAATTCTTTTGTTTTTCACTGAATTCGCGGATGGACTGTTAAGTACGATTAACCCTCCTCTAAAGCCGGGTCGACGCTCATGGCTTCAGCAGTTGCAGCCACAGCCATAGCCAAAGTGGCTTGAATTGGCTGTGGCTTGCATTGTACACTTTATTATGGGGCAGCCGTTGACTCCAATTTCCTGGCTCTGCTTACCACGGAATTGCTTGCTTACGGAGCTCTGTAAAGCTCATCATTCTATGGGACGGAAGGTCAAATTGTAAGCAGAGCCATGCAATTGGGCCTCCATTTTACAGGTATGCAACTTTACAGCTGCGGGGTTTGAAGTTGACACTGGACTACAAGCCTGGGGCCAGTGATTTCAGTTTCAGGCCAGTAAACTCAACGACAGGATAAGTCCGGCTGTCCTATGTTTGTCATTTGAGTAATAATAGCCCACTGTTACATTGCAGAAAAAATACCAAAGCATGTCAAGCTTGCCTAGTATTTACTTTTGTTCCCAGGTCAAAATTCCAGTTGAACCCAGTTAACTGGGGTCAACTGGTTCAACTGGATAGTGACCAAAGTCATCCATTTTCCTTATTAACCAACTGGTTTGGACTAGGTTTAACTGTTTTTCATCTAGGTTTAAATTATAAACCAGTTGGTGTCTGTCCATTTTCCATATTAAACCAACTGGTTTTAACTGTGTTTAACTAGTTTATCAACTGGTTTTCAACTAGTTCCAGTTAAACCCAGTTTAACTAGGTTCAACTAGAATTTCGACCTGGGTTCTCATTAATCACTTGTTAGCGCTATGGGGTGTTACCTGGGCCCAATTTTATAGGGCTGCTTAAGCAGCAATAAGTGCTTAACATTTTTCTGCTTAGCAGAATTTGGCAAAGTACCAAACACAAATTGCACTTGTGACATGGTACATGTTGTCCGGCTGGTAACCTTATTCGAGTAGCGTAATCTTTGTGTGCTTAGCTATTTTCTGTGGTTAAAGGCAGTGGACACTATTGGTAATTACTCAAAATAATTATTACCATAAAACCTTTCTTGGTGAAGAGTAATGGGGAGAGGTTGATGGTATAAAACATCGTGAGGAACGGCTCCCTCTGAAGTGCCATAGTTTTTGAGAAATTAGTAATTTTCCACGAATTTGATTTCGAGACCTCAGATTTAGAACTTGAGGTCTCAAAATCAACCATCTAAACGCACACAACTTCGTGTGACCAGGGTGTTTTTTCCTTTCGTTATTATCTCGCAACTTCGATGACTGATTGAGCTCAAATTTTCACAGGTTTGTTTTTTTATGCATATGTTGAGATACACCAACTGTGCAGTCCAGTCTTTGACAATTACCAATAGTGTCCACTGCCTTTAAAACCAATTTTAGTATTTTAGGTACCTTTACATGTAAATCATCAGCCAACAGTTGCATACGAGTGGACAAAACCCTCCTACAGGAAAGCCTCTTGAGATAGAAATGTAAAACCATTTTTGAATCTCCATGTCCCAGAAATGCCTAAACAAAGGAGTTATCATAACTCCCAGCAAAACAAACAAAATCACCAAGATGACAAAACTGCCTTTTGAAATTACTGCAGAAATTTTCCTGCAGCTGGTTTCAGATTCAGGGATGAAAATTCTTGTTTTTTTTATATATTTTTTATATATATAGATGTTTTATAACTAGGATCAAATTTGTAAGAAAATGAAGCTAAAACCATACGGAACAACCCAGTTTGCAGAGTAGGGCTTTCAAAACCAAAGTTAGAATGTATGTGTATTGTAATCAAGCGTTCATGCTTTGTGCTCGGACATGTAGTTCAGGTTTTTTCCGAACAGTCGTTCACATTCCTGAAGATAGGATTATCTCACAGAACTAGTCTACCACATAATGGTTTCCTGATCAAGTTTGCTGAGAACATTACATTTGCCAGGCAATATTTTGTTTGCCTGATAGCTCTAAGATATTAGGCCTAGCGTTTGTGACCAGGTCCTGTCAAAATCACCAGGGCTTCCGAAAAAACATCCACACTTCCACTAATTGGAGGCAAAACAGCAGAGCTGATCTCAAAACATGCCACAAGCATCAAACGTCTTGAAGATGCGTGTCTTGAGTCGCTCAAAAAGAAAAAAGTTGTCCTCTCGGATTTAATCAATTAAGAAGTATGTCTGCTCTACCTGATATCAAAATATGTTTTTTGGGTTCGTTCCCCGAGGGGGAAACTTGGATTCCTCCTTAGTGGAACCATCTTAGGAATTGTAAGAAAAAAATGTCATCCATTCTATAATCAGGGAATCCATACATCATCACCTGTACCGGAGAAACACAGCTGAGAGAAAGTCGGAAGAACTCACAGAATTCATGTAAAGTTTTTTTCCCTGAGCAAAATGTCCCATGGGGAAAATAAAATTCTGAAATGGCTGGAACTGTTCCCCATAAATTTAAATTGTAAGAGATAGATCATTCCTCTCCTTTTGTTTCTTCTCTTCAAATCTTTCCTTCGGAATTTTAAAATTCAAAGAGGATGATTTGCTGAAAGTGTAGAGCAGGAAATGAAGAGTAATGAGTTTTTTTTTAAATCTCTGTGAGAAAGAAAAAGTGCAAAGTTAATCATTTTGTTCACATCTTTTTCAGGGTTGTCCATTGATACCATGCCGACCTACTAACCGTATATGGTATTTGTTTAAATAAGGGAATCAATATGTGGTGAAGAGATTTTCAACTAGTGGTTTAATCCCAACAAGGCCTGGGGTGGATTTCACAAAGGTAGTCCTAACTTAGGACTAGTCCTAGGCAATGCTAAGAGATAGGACCAGTCCTAAGTTAGGATGAGTTACTGGTCCTAACTTAGGACTGGTCCTATCTCTTAGCATTGCCTAGGACTAGTCCTAAGTTAGGACTACCTTTGTGAAATCCACCCCTGGTTCTTGATAATTTTACCGAGAATCAGGCCTCGTTGGGATTAAACCACGAGTTGAAAACCTCTTCACCACACATTGATTCCCTTACTAAGTTGGCAATATATTATTCTGAACTCCTTTAGAAATTAAGAGAGCCCTTGCCCATGAGAGTTTGAGTTCTTAAGCTCCCTAGAGCATTTTTTTTACTTGTATTTTCAGAGCTTACACAAATTGCTTAAAATTAACACATTTTTCTCTCCTTTTCTGTTCATCCCTGCAGGTCCTTTCAGCGAAGGAAGTGACAGGTAATTAAAATAAGCCATAAATCATCTGCCTTTAAGAAAAGCTTTTATATATTTTTTTTCTTCAAAATATAACTCTACTCCATATGGGAAGGGGGGTGCTATATCCACACCCACCCATTCCTCTATGATTTATTGCACCCCTCAATTTACTGGGTGATAAAAGTGGTTGTAAACCTATCAGCGGGTGAAATTTAAGCTTAGTGTCCCAGTTTTCGCACCAAAAGGTAAAAATTTAAGATGATGTTAAGAATGAACCCCAAATCATTTTCTAATGGGTTTGCAACATTGATAATATTGAAAATATAAATCTTTACACTTCACTTAAAACGAAAAGCATGGTATAAAGAATGGCATGGTGGAAAACTTGCCTACAAACATTCTACAATGTATATTTTTTGAGAAATGAGTTATAAATAAACAATTTTCCTGATCAAACTGTGATGTTTAAAAAAGTTCAACTCCTAAGATCTCTTTTAAAAAAGAGAAAAATGTCACCACTATTTTTGTGTTAACTCCGATGACTGATTGAGCTCAACCTTTTACAGGTTTATAACTTCATGAATGCCTACATGTACATGTATGTACTTTGGGTTAAATTGAGTGTGAATACTGTTCGTTGACAATTATTGATGATGGCAGCGTGCTTTAAAGGGAAACAAACGTCCTCTTTCTGCCCCCCCCCTTACAATGCTGCTCTAATGGGAGACTTTTAGACAGTCCTTTTTCACAGTAGTTTGCGTGCTCAGACCTACGCTCGCAATACTGAGCATGCGTGCGCACGCTCAGAGCCCCCAAAAATGGACCAGTATGTCTGCTGCCTCAGCGTCTTACAAGTCTCCTATTGAGCGACTATGCCAAAGAGTCAACTTGTTAATGAACCTTGCATCACAATTGGTAAACAGTGCTTACCTGATTGCATGCATCACATGATGCGCTTTGCAACACTTTTGCTGAAAGAAAAAGTATGGGCCAGGTTTAAGGCATCTGATATGCTTACGTGCAAGACTGTAGAATGTGACTGAAAGAAGTGTTAGGGTATACACCCCATGGCAAACTCTATGGATGTCAGATTGAGTAAGGTAGGCAGGACTGCCTCTCCTGAGAATCGTCAAGAGAGACGCTGCTCTAGATTCTTGATTTTAAGTATGGATGCTCTTTCCCAAAGGTGTACATGTACATCTCTTTAAAAGGTATCCCACTAAAGCTTCTCATCTGTATTGAAAAATACAAAAAATAAAACTCTGCCTATAAATTGCAACGTTGTTGGCTTTTATGATATGAATTTATGTGACGTGATTTTTTATGAAGCTCTTCCTGTGTAAGATGTAATGAGGGTATGTCAAAAGTAGTTGTGCTCGATCGTAAATTCAGCGCAAAGAAACTCTCTCCCAGGAGTTGTGTGTGCGTGCAATCATCCGTCTATGATATCAGAGGTTTTTTTTTCTTTCGTCTCTCTCTTTTTTTCTTTTTTTTTTGGCTTGAAGAATTAATTGATTGAGGCGAAAGCTGATGGGGATCGCTACTCGAAAGTTCGCTCGTTGAACTTGCTCCGGAAAATAAAAAGCATTGCGCTCTTCATGAGCCTTAAGAGTTTATACACTTACACGTTTTAGTGTATGTACATTTTGGAAATTTCCAGCCGAGGCACTTGTCAGGTTATGACAGCAATAAGGAGTGTCACATTTAGGTTACTATGAAGCCCTCGATGGTAACTAGGTAACAATAATGGCCGCAGAGTGCAGCAAAAATCACTTTGACCCTCTCTTACTTGGCTGGCTTTTTGTCACCAGGCAATGTCGGTACGTTTTGCAAGTGTCAAATTGAGTTATTGTTATGAGTCTTTTATGTTGCATTTGTTCAATCTTGTTAGTTTTAATGTTTTTTATTTAAAGCCTCTGGACACTTTCGGAACAGAAACAAATTTAAAGTTCACAGATTTACAAATAACTTACAGGGTTTACAGAAGGTAATGGTGAAAGACTTCTTTTGAAATATTATTCCATGAAATGCTTTGAGAAAACATTAAAACAATATCAATTCTTGATATCGAGAACTACGGATTTATTTTAAACACATGTCATGACACGGCGAATTGTGCGGAAACAAGGGTGGGTTTTCCCGTTATTTTCTCCCGACTCCGATGACCAATTGAGCCTAAATTTTCACAGGTTTGTTATTTTATACATAAGTGTGGGCCCTGGACATTACTGTTTACCGAAAGTGTCCAATGGCTTTAACATGTTTCCAAAGTTATAACAGTTGTTTTTGCTTTTTGTTCATTTTATATAGTTTTTGTAATACTCCTATTTTTATTCATTATTTGTTTACTTATTTTTTTTATGATTATAATATTTTTTAGGGAGGGAATATTTTGCTCCTTTTTTCCTATCCTGTAGAAAATTACAATGTCACTTGTTTGTTCTGTAATTTTGGATCATTTGAAAGAGCATTCAGAATAACCTGGTTCAGTTTATCTAATCTGATTGGTCAAGAGGAAGCCACGTAAAAAACAAATGGGATGGAAACTTGTGAGGTCTGTTTAAACAGAGGAAGTTTAGTCAAAAGAGGGCGCTTTTAGGTGATTGCATGTAAGTGCACAAATTTCACAGCCCCATTTGAGTTGGTAGGTCACATATTTCATTTGGACGCTGAGCTCACGTGCATGTTTTTACATAAAGAATAGCTATTGTTCAATCATTTTCCTCCTTTGGCCCCAGTGAGGGGGCTTGTTGAGCTTGTGAAGTCATGCAAGGGGTCTATTCATTTGAAGATGATTCCCTGTAGGTGTCTGCCAAATGTTTATGAGAATCAGTGTTTAGCATTTTGTTTTGTTTTTGTCCCTCTCATTATAGTGACTACAGTCCTAATGTAGATAATGCACGATGCGAACCATACAGGGGCGCGGTGTGTCGACGCCACATCAGCAGCAGTAGCGTGTACATGAGGGCAGACACCACTCAAGAGGAAATAGAACAAGAGGTCCAAGCTGCCTTAACCCGCCTTGCATCCATCGTAAGCTTGTCCGAACCCTGTAGCATGTTCATCACACCGTCCATCTGCCTGACGGCGTTCCCGCTGTGCAGGGAGAGCCCCGACCTCTCCATCCATCAGCTGTGCCGGGACGAGTGCCAGTTGCTTGAGACGGACGTCTGCGCATCGTTGTACGATCACGTAGACTCGCAGGTGGAGTTGGACTTGGTGGGGGTGTTACCAGTCTGCTCGGATCTGCCTCGTCTTGGAAGCCAAGCCAGTGAGATGTGTTTCAGACTTGGCATGTCCAACTCAGGAGGTAAAGATTTCGGTTTAGTGTGTATTTGTTTGTTTCTTTGGTGTGATGAAGTTTTATTTTATTTTCTAGAGTCAAATTTTTAAATCGTCCATTATTTGCTGCCATGGTACTCTTCCTACTTTAGTCTGATTTCCGATTTGTTTTGCCATTGGGAAAAACCAGAAAAACTGTGATTCAACTCAAAAGGTTATACCCTGTGCATATCTTTCAAAAAAACTGTTTTTATATCTTACTCTTTAAGCATGTTTTATTTTGTAAACCATTCCTTGGGGCGATTTCTCAAAGCAATAAAATTCATAGCAAGACAAATTTATAGTATCACCATAGTGATTTGTATTGTGACGTCACACTTTAGTTAGCAACTACGATTATTTTGCAGTTACGATCAATCTTACATCTTTGTGAGTTCGGCCCCTGCACATCAGCCGATCGCGCCAAACAATTTCTGTACCATCGGCCGATCGCGCAAAACCATTCCTGCACAATCGGCTAATCGCGCCGAGCCTTTCCCCCACGATCGGTTGATGCGCATGTTTGTTGCCGAATGTTACGCGATGGACCGAATGCTGCGCGACCAATAGATATTTCAATAGCGCAACGCGATCGGCCGATAGCGCAGCGCGATCGGTTGATCGCGCAGATTGACCGATAGACTCAACCCCTTTAATGCAAGCAAAGTTGCATCTTCTCAGTTATGGTGGAATATCCTTTTTGAAAAGAGCCTACATTGAATTGAATAATATAATGCAAAATGGTGTCTCTATAAAATGGTTTTTAAGAGTCTTCCTCCAATACACAGTTTACTCGATGTTGAAATAATTTGTTTGTGAAAATCTTTTAACTCTGCAGATGCAACAGTATCACCCTGGCAAAGACCAACGTAAGTTACATTTAATATAATAATCAGACAACCATTTTCTGTTTTTACAATATTTTTATATTATAAATATATTTTATATGAAATATTATTTGATTGATTCCAAATAATTTAGTGATTTTTTTCAATTTGCTTTAACCAGTGGTGACTACATCAGTCTTGAGAGACCAATGAACAATGAAACAAAGCTGGTAACCGGCGACAGGGCTATTCTTCGCTGTCGGATCACCGGTAACCCTGAGCCTCGATACACCTGGTTCAAGAATGACGTTCAAATATCAGAGAGGGGAAATCGACGCATCACAATCAGGTTTGAGCGAGAAGAAGAACAATAACTAGTTCTTATTTTAGCGCATTTTACAATAACTGTATCAATGCGCTTTACATTAGTGCCTCGGTCATAGGGCCAGTAATATTCCTTTAATCTTTCTCAGCTCCATATGGGGAGTATACAGCCTGAGCTGCCGTGGCGCTAAGAAGGATTTTTTCACAAACAATATCAACCTCTACCCTCGCAGGTACCCATTTATACTCCTGGGTGAAGAGAAGCAATAATAGTAAAGCATCTTGCTCAAGGACACCTGTGTCACGACTGAGATTCAAGCCCACTCCTACATGTATGACTTAACAACCAGAACTTGAATTTGATGCTCTTAACCGCTCGGCCATGACACCTTAAAAGAATTCAAAACATTTTTGTTACCATTTACTTTTTGAGTACTTCAGATGAATACGCTGGTTATATAGGCCAAACTCCTCAACTGAGAACTTCAGATGAATACGCTGGTTATAATATAGGCCAAACTCCTCAACACAAGACTTCATCCTTGAGAGCCAGGGAAAAGATTTGGCTCACTACTCTAGTTTCTTTATTTGTGTCGATGACAACGGTCTGTAAATCTGTGAAATGTAATACCCAAGACTCTGGCCCACGAAGTCTCATCTTCTAGATTGAGGAAAGATGCAGGGAGTGTTTTTCTTGGATCAATTTTGAATCACAGCCCGCCGCTGCTCTCCAATCTTTAAATTCAGGGATTTTTCCTGAAGATGAAATTGTCGCGTCAGTGCGAAAACATATTTACTGAAGTTTATTTTATCTCAAACAATGGAGGCTCTGTGCAAAAGATCCTATTCCTGAATGATTGTGTTTGTGTGCAATGCATATCCGAGATACAACATCGGGGCGCAATTATGCATGTGTGCTTTCTGAAGGCTGTTTTTGATGATACAAGATTAAATAGAAAACAAGAACTACTTCAATATAAGAAGGGTTACGCCATGTAATGATAATCTCTGAATGACTATGGGTGGTTCTGAAAAAGAACCGTTGGTTCCATTCAAACGTTTCGATCAGTATGCTCTGATCGTCTACTGGAGAAAGTTGAACTCTAAGAGCTACTTCATCTATACTACTTCATGCATAGCGCATTTTTAAAAACTTTTTCCTTTAAAGGGAAGGTGTACATTCGGTGAATAACTTTTTAAACAAATGGCAATCAAACTTTTTGGTTAGAAGCCTACAGCTCCTTTCAACAGTGTAAGGTATTTTGATTTTTTGTCTACTTCGACGCGCTTCTCAGATTGTGTATACCTTTAGGGGATTACTCATCCTGTGTGGACATCTTTTGACATGATCTACTTTCGTGTAGGATTAAAATAATCGAACTGTTCCAGAAGCCCAATGTACCCTTTGACTTTAATAGACCGATCCATTAAGCTCCGCCCCATTGCGTATTGACCAATCACAACGCAACGTAGGTCCGACACTAAGGTCCGACATGCGTGCGCGTATGCTTGGCGCGCGCGGCAGAGTTGTGCAGAAAGGCATTGGAGAGCCCCACGTGTTCTTGCTCACACGTGCGTTGTGGGCGGAGCCTACTGGATCGGTCTATTTAACCTAAAGTTTGAATCATGCAAGTAAACATCATTTAAGCAGAACAAGAAATTGTTAAAGTGATTGAAAATGTATTAACTTTTTTTCTTTGTTTTTTCTTACAGGACATATGACTGGGGATCCAAGTTATCAATTCGGAATGTGGATACAACAGACACAGGGTATTATCTATGTGAAGCTGATAACAAAGCTGGGATTCGGTCAACTACAGGGATATTACTAGCAAAGCTTGACAGTAAGACATAACTTTGATTTTCAAGCCTTAACCCCGGTTCATACTTCCTGCAAACGTGAATTTGACGTCACAACTCGTGTTTTCGCAGCGATATTCGTAAGAGAGTTGAACACAACTCAACTGCTGCTTTGGGAATATGTGACGTCACCATTTGTATCGCAGTCGCATTCGCAGGAAGAATGAACCCGGCTTTATCTGTATATGCCCCTCGCATTGGCAGCCATTGTTTATATGTGCACAGGTGTGAAAGGCTATTTAAGCAAGCCAATAAGAACATTGATAGATAATATCTTATTGAGTAACTCTAAGACTTTGCCCTGTCTTTGAATTTCTTATATTTCTCTATTCTGAGCAATGTTGTGTTAAATGAGTTACTATTTGAAATTTACTTATTTCTTTACAGCTGCTCCGCCATCACCACCACAGCCCGGTGAATCTATGTAAGTTTCCTTGTCCTAAGTATTTGTAATAACCCATATTATTTTAGAGGCACTGGACACTATCGGTTATTACTCAAAATAATTGTGAGCATAAAAACTTACTTGGTAACGAGCAATGGAGAGATGTTGATAGTATGAAACATTGTGAGAAACGGCACCCTTTGAAGTAACAGAGTTTTTGAGAAAGAAGTAATTTTCCACTTAAATATTTTAATTTGGTTTTAAGACCTCAGAGTTAGATTTTGAGGTCCCGAAATCAAGCATCTAAAAGCACACAACTTTGTGTGACAATGATGTTTTTTCTTCCATTATTATCTCGCAACTTCGAGGACCAGTTGAGTTCAAATTTTCACAGGTTTGTTATTTTGTGCATAATACACCAAGTGAGAAGACTGGTCTTTGACATATACGAAAGGTGTCCAGTGTCTTGAAATAAAGCAGCTTTTATAAAGTTGGCTTGCTTAAATTGTTTTAAATGAGATGGACACAAATTGCTTTCGCGACTACACTTAATAGTGTCGGTACTGCAACACGCTGATTTACTAATTATTATTAATCCTTTTCTTTTTTAAAAACGTCTTTCTATATACATTGTCGAGTGACATTTGAAAAAATTAAACTATATCTGTATACTTTGTTGTTAAATTCAGTATACTTGTAAATCATTCCAGGCCAACAAAAGGATACTGTCAGCCATACCGGGGCATGACCTGCGCTAATTTCATCGGTAACAACAGCATCTATGTAACAGACTACCAGGCACAGGGAGAGGTTGAAGAGAAACTCACTAGTGCCTTCCTGGTCATCATGCACGACCTGAGTGACCAGTGCCAGGAGTTTGCCATCCCGTCCCTCTGCTATTTTGCGTTTCCGTTCTGCGACTCAGACGCAGCTGACCCGCTTGGGCGTGAGCTCTGTCGAGACGAGTGCGAGATACTGGAGTTGGATATGTGCCAGCAGGAGTACGCCATCGCCAAGGAGTATCCGGGGGTGACGCTGCCTGATTGCCAGAGACTGCCGCAGATTGGGACCAAGGAAAGCGAGAACTGTATTCGGATTGGTATTCCATCAGTTAAGGCTGTTACAGGTAAAACACAAAATGTATTTGGTTAACTCTTTGGTCAGTCTCCTGACGGTGACTAGAGCAAGCTAATAATAGTTATAATAATAATAAGACTTGTAATGCGCACATATTCACCCTGCTGGGTGTTCAAGGCGCAGTAAAACCAAAAACAAAACAAAGAAAAACAGACTCAACAAAATTAGTCCTTGAAAACCTGTGACATAAGATAAGTTTTGAGAAGAGATTTGAATTTTGTGGTATAAAGACAAGATCAAAGATTAAATGTTAGAGATTTCCTAATCGAAACATTGAGACCAATTTAGAACTTACTCCGTGGCAGTGAAGTTTTCATTTCATTTCATTCAAGACATTGGTTTCCATTTCAACAGAGAATCGAAATATGGAAACAGAAAGTTTTTGCACTTAAAAAATAGAAAAGGAATCAAAATAATAATAACAATTAACAGTAGAAGGAGAATTGGAAATGGGGGCACAACCAGAAAAGCCAAAGCTTGAAGGTATGCCCAGACAAGCAAAAACATAAATGGACTATTAAAGGGAAGGTACACGTTTGGTAACTGTCAAAGACCAGTCTTCTCACTTGGTGTATCCCATCTTAAGCATAAAATAACATGCCTGTGAAAAGTTTAGCTAAATTGGTCTTCAAAGTTGCGAGAAATTGATGAGAGAAAAAACACCCTTGTTGGACGAATGTGTGTGCTTTCAGATAAGAATAAAAGACTTCTAGCTAGAAGTCTTCTATTATTTTAGTGAGAAACTACCTCTTTCTCAAAAACTATGGGAGTCGTTTCTCACAATGTTTTATACTATCAACAGCTCTCTAATGCTAGTTATCCAGTCAGTTTTTAATTTGATATTTGTTTTGAGTAATTACCAAACATGTACCTTCCCTTTAACATAAACAAGTATAGTAAGTTAATAAAAGAAGTCCTCTCGATCCACTAAGTGAAAGTAGTAATACCTGCCTATATTATACCTTCCGCCTAGGCAGTTAATAAGCAGGACAGTTTTTTTTTCAGAAGTGAGTTGTCTCCCAAATTCTGTAATCTACTCCTCGGCAGTGAAATATTTCCAATATTGTTGTGTCAGGGTAAAACCTTTTCTTCTTAAAATAGCATCTTTATTACTCATGAGTTTAAAAGTGTCAAATTGTCATATTAAGATGCAAGATACACACACAAATTGAATAAGCGCAGAGTTATAAAACTTTTCCACTGGGTATTTTCTCACAAGATGTGACGTTATTACAAAATTGAGATATGCTTTTATTTCGCTGACAAAATGATATATTAACACAACATTTTTAACGTTCTTGATAGTAACTTCCTTTGTTTTGTCTTTAATAGATGTGAAATGTTACAATGGAACAGGGATCCACTACAGAGGCAAAGTGAACCACACCAAGTCTGGCTATGAATGTCAACCATGGGATAGTCAACAGGTACGCATTGCTTGTGATTAATCATTACGTACATGCACAGTGTAGACCTCTAGTAGCGAAGATGCCTCCAGATTAAGGGCGTGGGTAATTATTATGGGCCTGTGGAAACCTTACAGAAAGGGTATACTTTTTGTAATTACTCAACAAATTAAAGACCAACAAATCTTTCTTGGTAAGAAGCACTGCAGCTGCTAAAAAAAAAAAAACCATTTTGAGAAACAATTCCCTTTCAAGGAATGTGGTTATAGAGAATGGTTGACATTCATGCAGAATCGTTTCTCAGATTGTATATTCCAATTGCGGATTAGTCTTCCTGCATGGACATAATCGTTCCAGATTTTCATAGATGTATTGTATGTACATGTAGGATTTGACTGCGAATCTCCATGTGAAATGAATGTGAGGTCAAAGGTGATTATGGATGGGGATTGACGTAGGCTCAAGGCAGATCTCTGGCGTTGTTCACAAGCCTTGAAGTGTGACGTCAGATGTTCACACTTACTCTGGTAGGGCACAATGTGAGAGGCTTGCAATGACAGCGACAGCGCCCTCTATCAACAATGTTCAGAGCAAACAGGCATACATTCTTTAACAATGTAAAGTATTACATACTGACTTAAATCTGTTCGTTCTTTGCAGCCTCACGGACATTACCTCATGCCGGCGACCTACCCAGAGCTTGCTGGGGGCCATAATTACTGCCGTAACCCTGACAACGCCCTGGATAAACCCTGGTGTTTCACAATGAATCCCAACATACGAGCAGAGAAGTGCGACATCAGCAAATGTGGTAAGACCCAACATTCGGGGAGTGTTGTGATTCTCATAATTACTGGATGAGAAGACGACTTTTGCTAATCACTGATGCAAAGCCAGATCTATCTGGGCCCAATTTCATGAAGCTGCTTAAGCACAAAAAGTAGCTCAGCACAGCAAAACTATGCTTACCAGATAAAAGTTACCAGCCAAACAACAACGTCACATGTACAATTTTTGGCTGGTATCCTGCTCATTTCTGCTGAGTAGAAATTTGTTAAGCAATTTACTGCTGTTTGGGCCCTGCTGTCAGACTTGACATGTGTTTTGTTTTGGAGCTATCTGACATAGCCCAGTACAAACTATGGATAATTTTTTAATTTTGTTGGGGAAGAATCTGTTTTGTAGTAGGGGACGTTAAATTGCCTCAAAATGTCAAGACCAGAAGGTTTAAATCCGTAACCTTTAGATGATTTGGTCTCTGATTAGATTGGTCTGCCGGACCTAGTGGTATTTATAGATGAATTTTAGTTTCTGTGAATAACGTTTAATCAGAAGGTTGTTGTGTCTAATCATCTTTCAGACGACCCATTCGCAGAACCAGCCAATAAGCTAGAGGTCTTGTACATCGTCGTCCCAGCCATCGCAGTGCTGTTGGTCATAGCGGTCATCATGGGCTGCGTCTGCATGTGCTGGCGCCAGCAGAGGGCCCAACGCTTTGAGAGTCACAAAGGCCTGAACAACAGACCGGCAGAAATGGTTGCCCTGCAACAGAAACCTCAGGTAAGGGGGTGATTTTCCTTCAAAAATAATTTTTTTTTGCAGCACTCTTATTTGCTTGCTTTAATAATGAAATGAAATGAAACATTATTTTCTAGAAGATTGGGTTCATTTCATTCCACAATTCCACGTCTTAGACTGACCTGTGAGGGAATGCTATCAAAGTAAATGCTCGTTAGCGTGACCTGGCCCCAGGGGTCAATCAGGCGCACTGGACTCAAGCTTTTTTTGTACTTTTTCTTTTTCTGTTTTTTTTTCTGACTTGCTGAGTGTGGGTTTGAGTCCTATTCATGGCACTTGTGTCCTTGAGCAAGACACTTGACCATAATGGTGCATATGGCTGTTTGACCTGTGTGTTGTGTACTGCACGTAAATTAACCAAGTACACTTATCGTGAAGAGAAGGGGTTTGCCCAGGTGTTTCAGGCATGGTCTGGCACAACCTCACCTTAAATCCCTTTTAATGATTATTAAAATTATTATTGATTTGTTTGCTAGATGTGTCACAATTTTATGACGTACCTGGCACCTGGCACCTGACACTAATATTGTTATCATTATTGAAAACATAAAATATTGGTAACATATTTTGTAAGTGTAACATGCACTGAGAAAATTGTCCTTCCATGTTAAACCCTAGATCTAAACTTGCACAAAATTCATGACAAAAGTAGAGCTGAAAACTTTTCACAATGTTATCAGAATAAAGACATTTCTGTGTATGCCTGTTGAAAAAATAGCTGTTGATTCTCTTCTATAGCACTTGGGATATTGTTCCTAGAAGCTCCTTGCTATTTATAACACCAGGGGTTATCAAAGGTGGAGCGCCATGAATTCAACATACATGTACCTCCAAAATTTCTTATCTTAGTGTCTGAAATTTTTTCAACAATAACTCTCACTCCGTAACAAATGTTTGATTGCCCCCCCCCCCCCCCCCCGATGAACTCACTATGTTTACTTAATGTTCACATTATCTGTTGGATGACGTGTTTATTTAAAAATGAGGGAATTGTTAAGTTATTGCAAGTAAATCCCTTTCATTTATGCTGTATTTATACAAGTCTGATAGCTTTAAGGGCCACGCTACTTAAGGCAACCAGTTCCAGACAATCTCTCAAAAAAGTAAGAATCCATATATTAAAGCAATTGGACACTTTCTGAACAGAACAAAAATTACAAGTTCACAGATTTACAAGTCACTAACAGGGTTTACAGAAGGTAATGGTGAAAGACTTCCCTTGAAATATTATTCCATGAAATGCTTTACTCTTTGAGAAAACATTAAAACAATTATCAATTCTCGATATCGAGAATAACAGATTTATTTTAAACACATATCATGACACGGCGAACATGCGGAAACAAAGGGTGGGTTTTCCCGTTATTTTCTATTTTCTCCTGACTTCGATGACCGATTGAGCCTAAATTTTCACAGGTTTGTTATTTTATATATAAGTTGTGATACACGAAGTGTGGGCCTTCGAACAATACTGTTTACCGATGTTGTGCGATTGCTTTAATGCTCACATAATTTTCTGTGGATAGTAGAACACTTTAAGACAAAATTTCCCTTGGCCTTGTGCTTCTGGAGTGTTCCTTTTGCATGCAGTTGAGTTGGTTACCTCATAATTGCATTTCAAAATTGTCTCATGTCACAAGGTCTTAAACATAGGTGTACATTTTTTTTACAATGATTCCATCATCACATAAAATGCCTGGTTTGCCTTTATTCTTTTTCTTTCTGTGCATTTTTCCGCATGCTTTGTTGACATGATCTTAGTGATTTCAAGTGAAGGCAGTGTAGCCTTGACAGGTTTCATCCGTCTGTCCATCGTTTATTTTCCAAGTTTTGTTTTTGTCAAACATTCCATGAGGATTTGATTTCAAATGAAAATTACAAAGTTACTTTTGTATTACTATTAACTGAAAAATTGTTTAGTTTCATTTTAAATTTGTTTAAAATCATTTGAAGACAAAGAAGTGTAACTTTGTTCTCAATAACAACATAAAGACAAATTTTTGTGGATTATGACTGGAACTATTGAAAATCAACTATAACGAGATGAAGATATGGCTCAAAAACTCAAAGAATCACAAATAATTTTACTGGATAACAACCCCCAAAACGTGAGAAATATTTGTCTTCATTTGTACTTCTGATTACCTTAAAGTCTCAGCATCAAATGTTCATGTTTCTTACTCTAAATCTAAAAGTTAATATAGTAGGGATAAACTGTTTGGGAGAAAACACAAAACACCATCACCATACTTGGTCTATCACAATTTTTCTGACCAGAGGCTAAAAAAAGTGGTCTCCCAACAACAGCCAATTAGATATTTCAAAAGAAGTAAGATAAGCAATATAAGTTCAAGTAATTATTGCATTGGGATGATGGACATGTGTTTTTATACATCCATGTATATAGGGCAAGCCTAATTAAAGACCCTGGACACTATTGGTAAATGTCAAAGACCAGTCTTCTCACTTGGCGTATCTCAACATATGCATTAAATAACAAATCTGTGAAAATTTGAGCTCGAGTGGTCGTCAGAGTTGCGAGATAACTATGAAAGAAAAAACACCCTTGTCACACGAACTTGTGTGCTATAGATGCTTGATTTCGAGACCTCAAATTCTAAACTTGAGGTCTCAAAATCAAATTCGTTGAAAATTACTTCTTTCTCTAAAACTACGTCACTTCAGAGGGAGCCGTTTCTCCCAATGTTTTATACTACCAACCTCTCCCCATTACTCGTCACCAAGTAAGGTTTTATGCTAATAATTATTTTGAGTAATTACCAATAGTGTCCACTGCCTTTAATGTTGTTTCAGTATTAGTTGTTTGAATCACAGACCATTACTTTTCATCTTCACACCCATGCTTTACTACTAACCATCGTTTTGTGTTGCTCTGTTTTCATGGCATGCAGGTTCGAGACTTCCCATTGGCCGCCATCAAGTTCCAAGAAGTCCTTGGGGAGGGTACATTTGGCAAAGTTTACAAGGGGGAGCTCATGGGGTTAGAGCACCAGTACAGCGTCAATCAGGTCACTATCAAAACTCTGAAGGAAAACTCAGCCACCAAGATGGAGCAAGACTTCAATCGGGAGGCTGAAGTGATGGCGTCCCTCCGTCACCCTAATATCATTTCACTGCTTGGTGTGTGCACGAAGGAGCAGCCCATGTGTATGTTGTTTGAGTTCATGCCTCACGGGGACTTGCATGAGTTCCTCGTCAGACACTCCCCAAACTCAGATGTCGGGTTCGGTAGCGGAGATGACGAGACGCAATCCTCTTTAGACCAGTCGGACTTTCTGTCCATAGCCATACAGATTGCATCAGGCATGGAGTACCTATCAAGTCGGCTATTCGTGCATCGTGATCTTGCTGCACGCAATTGCATGGTTGGCGATAACCTCCAGATAAAGATTGCCGACTTTGGTCTGTCAAGAGACATATACTCAGCGGACTATTATCACATGCAAGCACAGGTTTTACTTCCCATTCGCTGGATGGCCCCGGAGGCTGTTATGTTTGGTCGATTTTCAGTAGAGAGTGACATTTGGTCATATGGGGTGGTAGTTTGGGAGATATACTCCTATGGTCTGCAGCCATTTTATGGCTACAACAACCAAGAGGTTATTGATATGATTCGCACTAGGCATATATTACCCTGCCCAAGCGGGTGCCCCCCGCACATGTACGTACTCATGACAGAATGCTGGAATGAAGCCCCAAATCTCAGGCCGCACTTTAAGGCCATCAATGCCCGCTTACGCTCATGGGAAGCATTGCCCGCCACTAACCACCAAAATGGTAACCTGTACACTAATCCTACTGTAAATTTCAGCCCCATGTACGGCCCGACTTCGCCAACGCAAACCCACAGCAGTTCCGGTGTCAAAAGCCAGTTGTCTTCACATCACAGTCGCTCCACCCACAGCAACAGCAAGGGTTCCCACGGTGACCGGATCGTGGGCGGTTCATCAGACAAAGCAATGTCGGAGAGCTCAGCGACAACAGGGGGCACACAGTCAACAAAAAGCAAGAAGGATAGAGTTGAACAAACAGCTGTTTGAAAGTGTAATCCATGTTGTGTCAGTATCTGAGATTCTGTTCAGGCAAACAGACCTTTTGCATATGGCATCACAAGCTCAGAAAGCATTCTCATCGTGATGAAATGATAACGCATCAGTAGTTGAAAGTTGTGCTTGGCACATAGAGATGCCCACATTTGCTTTGTGTGGCCTCAGCTATGGTGACATATGCAATGGGTCTTTGCAGTTGGTTGCATACAATGAATATTAATGCTGTTGGTGAAATATTGTCTTCACACAGCACAACTTTAATTGTCTATTACAATGCGCTATGAACAGAAGATCATTATTCCCTCTTTTGTAGCTCCGTTTTCCTGGGCCAGCCGTGAAGAAAAAAAAAAATCTTTATTTTTTTGCCTCAAACCGAAACACCCTTGGGACTGATCCGCTTGCCTTGAGTTTTGTGGAGTATTTTTAAGCCTTGCATATCTGACACAAGATGTAAATTCTTTACTATTTATTATTTATGTTAAGATGGCAGGTAAATCGCTTTACAACTTTGGTAAAAAATATTGAAAATAATATAAATGTTGGCAGATTTGCACATAATTGACATGGTATTATGATGGTCAGGGCAGAAAATCCCCCTGAAATATTTACTTTTGATCTCTCGAGTCTATAACCTGGCGTTTGAAAAAGGTGAAACATGTATGTTTTGTTTTTACTTTTTTTGTGACTCCAATGACTGATTGAGCTTCAACTTTCTCAGGTCTAGTTTTCGAAGATTTTGTTGGGTCACATTTAGTGTGGATACTGGTCTTTGACAATTGCCAATGTTGTCTGCATGCTTAAAGAAAAGCATTCACACAAAATGCAAGTACTGTTTTCTTACTAAACGTTAAAGGCACTGGACACTATTGGTAATTACTCAAAATAATTATTAGCACAAAACCTTACTTAGTAACGAGTAATGGAGAGCTGTTAATAGTATAAAACATTGTGAGAAACGGCTGCCTCTGAAGTAACATGTTTTTTGAGAAAGCAGTAATTTCTCACTAAAAAATGTGAATTTGATTTCGAGACCTCGGAATTAGATTTTGAGGTTTTGAAATCAAGCATCTGAAAGCACACAACTTGTGCAACAAGGGCGTTTTTTCTTGTATTATTCTTAAGTGGGAAGACTTGTCTTTGACAATTACCAATAGTGTTCAGTGTCTTTAAGCAGAAAAGGGTGATTTCTAATTTGATTTGTCATACGAAAATTAGCAGGACACCACTATCAAGCAGCATTGTTGTACCTCTGTACAAATTGTCAAGTTTGATTGGTCGAGAACCAAGTACGTGCCGTGCAACAAATACGCATGTTACATGGCTCAAATGGCCGGGTAACATGAAAAGTGATGTACACCGGTGTACATCACCTTGATCGTTCCCAGCGTTGGTCGATTTCCAGCGCTCTGTACGAAACAACCGCGGGTTCGAGGGAATTGTTTCTTGTTCGTCTGCTTATTAAAGGCAATGGACACTATTGGTAGTTACTCAAAATAATTATTAGTATAAAACCTTACTTGGTAATGAGTAATGGGGAGCTGTTAATAGTATAAAACATTGTGAAAAACGGCTCCCTCTGAAGTAACGTACATGTAGTTTTCAAGAAAGAAGTAATTTTCCACGAATTTGATTTTGAGACCTCAAGTTTAGAATTTGAGGTCGCGAAATCAAGCATCTGAAAGCACACAACTTCGTGTGACAGGGGTGTTTTTTTCTTTCATTAATATCTCGCAACTTCGACGACCTATTGAGCTCAAATTTTCACAGGTGTGTTATTTTATGCATATGTTGAGTGAAGACTAGTCTTTGACAATTACCAATACTGTCCAGTGTCTTTAAACAATGAATAGTTCGTCGTAATAATGTTTGAAGATAACAACAGAACTTTGAGAAGAGGAATAACAATTAAACAAAGGTATAACAAAACAATTCATTGCACATGTTGCATGGCATATTGGCGGGTAGCCTGTTTCAAGTAATCAATTTACATCCTCAGCAACATTCTTGATAATAATATTGTCCATTTATTTTTAATTTCGACTTATTTGAGCAAGATGTGATGAAAAATACTTCTCCAGATCAAGGGACTTTGGCTACGGCTATGTAGTACATGCTAAAAATAATTTTTGTCTCACTGAGACAACAAATTATTTGTTGTCAAATTGTTTTACTCATTTATCGAAAACTACAGCACCTTAGCAAGTAATATTTTAGGGAAGCTTTCTACCAACATTATCCTTAAACCGTGCAAATTTAATGTAAATAAGTGGAATTTGTTTTTTTTTTGTACAAAAAGTACCAAAACCCTTTTAAGCAACATTTTGTTCTTAAATTCACCCAACCAACGGTCTGCCCCGCCCAGTTATAAAAGACCACATTGAAACCCAAAACAACTTCTTACTTGTATATAATTTTTTTTATTATGCTATTTATTGTTAACATCCCAGACAAGATAGACAGCACAACTTCACAAACAAAAGGTGTGTAAAATAAACTTCACATACAAAACAATAACAGGATCTGGAATTGAAAATATGCAATCTAACATGTATGTACTTTTAGCAATTATTTTTTAAGTTGACATATATTTTTAACTGTGTTTTTAAGTCAAGTGTACAGGTATTTGATATTTTTGCTATTTAAGTAAAGTTTGTTTGAATTTGTTTTTTATCCCATGATATTTTTTCAAAAATGAATACATCGGAAGCCCTAAAATTGTGATACAATTTTAGCTTTAGTATTCTGAATAATAACTTAGTACACTTTGTTTTCTTGTCTTCATTGCTTTGGCGCCCTTTCTAAAGGAAATGTTGGTAAAAACAGTCTTCAAAGTTTAATACCAGGTCTTGCATGGTTTCTTAGGCCGTGTCCGAAACGGCGACTTCGGCTACAGCTACGGCTAGATCGCGCTCGTCTGCCTATTCTTCAACACTGACAGACGCGCTGATCTAGACGTAGCTGTAGCCGAAGTCGTCGTTTCGGACACAGCCTTATTCTGTAATTACCCCCTTTAGCTGTACATTGACCAGCCCACAAGCCTGTGTAATTTTTGTGAGATGTCGCATCTCAAATTAACATAATAATAGTTTTGAAATCTTGGCTTCGGCTTTGGCTCTGGCTTAATAGGTTCTGTCAGTTATTTTGAAAACTTCGCTTTCTATGCGGTGCTTCAAACAGGGCCTAATTTCATAGCGCTTCTTAACGGTAAGCAAATTTGCGTGCTTACTGTAGCAGAAAAATTTGCTAAAGCCTTAGCGTATTTCACAGGTTAGCAGAAAAATTGGGCGGCCATATTGCGTGTTTACCGTGGATTTGCATGGTGACGCCATTTATTTTTGTGCGGTTAGCACCGGAAGGTTAGCATGCCTTTTCGTGTGCTTACGGTCAGCAGCTCTATGGAATAGAAATTGCAAAGTTAGCAGAAAATCGGCCGCTAAACATCGCTTTGAAATTGGGCCCTGGTGGAAGGAGCCTAAGCCGGGGGCCCAAGACCAAGCCCTGGTTTCGACAAGGGCCATAGCTTCACAATGACATTTTGATAATTTTCGACTGGCTTACCATGCTATCTTGCAAGCAAGTTTGCCTGGCCTGCAGCACTCTGGACTTGTGTTTGTGTCCTGAGCAAGTGTCCCAATTACCTTTTAGTTTTTGAAAGAGTAAATAGAAATTTATTATAAAGAAATTAGCGGATACATTTCCTAGAATGTTACAGAGGTTCTTTAGATCAAGGGAGACCCATGCCTATTTTACCAGTTGTTCCTAAGGTAATTTTCTTTCTTACCTCAGCCTTAACGCTGTAGATGTTATAAGTTGATCGGTAAGTATTGGGCGTTATCACGTTGTTTGCCATCTTGACCATGTACCATGCGTGCAATAGCAATCAAACTGTGTCCCATTGAGCCTAAGCTGGTAGGATTTCACAAAGATAGTCCTAAGCTAGGACTAGTCCTAGGACTATTTAGCAGTTAACAAAAAACTTAAGGCTAGTCCTAAGTTAGGACCAGTAACTCGTCTTAACTTGAGATAAGACTAGTCTTAACTCTTTGTGAAATCCACCTCTGTTTGTTTTCTGCCATCCAGTGGCATTTGGTTATATTGATTTGATAAGGACAAATAAAATGGTGTTGCCATTAGAGGCTGGTTCGATTCGGCGACTGCGAGTGTTGCTTGGGCATCCGATGTTTTTACTCATATAATCGTGGTGCTCAAGTTCCCTGCGGTTGCTAATTTGCATAATGATCACATTACTAAAGTTGAACACTTCCTTTTTCCAATGGGAGACTTTGAGTCTTTAGAAGGAAGCAGACATCTTGGATAAATTGGCATTGGTTACACAATGCAAAGAACTGTTGATTTGCCTGCTTCGTCTGCTGCCACCTAGAGTGTCCCTTAAAGTTATCTAACTCTTGTATCTCTGGGGCCCCTTGCTCTTTCGCTCATAGTGCTGCAAAGTTGTGTGCCTTTAATACAATTTCTGCAAGTGCTGTGATTTTTCTTATCTTTTTATCCTAAAAAATCCTGAAGTTTTTGTACAGTCGCATTAAAATAATAGTGTGTCAATGTTTTTATACAAATCTTAATGTACTTAATGTATGTGAAGTTTGCCAAAGATTTCAAAACCAAATCATGTAACTCAATAATTGCTTAAAGAAAAGACACTGTGGTACTTTAAAGATTGTCAGTATTTTAAGCCCTTTTTGTGGTAAACTAAAAACAAAAGAACAAAAAAATACAATGTGCATATGAAAAATTAATAGTAGCCAATGAAGTTAAGTATTGTACAAATTTGAGAGTATCTTTAAAGAGTTTAGATTTAATGAATTTGGAAGAAGCAGGATTAATTCAGAAATTGGTAACTCAAAACTATGTAAGAACTATTATTGGACAATACCTATGTGCCAAATTATAGGTTTCCCTATACAGTAAATAAATAATGAAGGTTGTTATAATTTGTTATTATTAACAAATTAAAACTTGCGCATATTGTAATCAAATGACATTTCTTGTTCAGTGATAAACTATGTTAGGCCAAGGAAAATACAAGTGAACCAACAATTCTGTAATATGTTTATATTATTTATTTGTTTCCAGGGAAAATGTATTGAGCTATCTTTCACCCTTAAGTCAGGCCGTTTTGAGGTATGGTGGACACGTCACTGCTGCACAAGTGGTTACACGTCACTGCTGCACAAGTGTTTTTTTGTAAAATTGTCTGCACTCTTAAAGTGTCCACCGTACCTCGAAAAGGCTAATGAAGATCAATAAGCAATTCAACTAGTACGGGTGACAAAAAACAACAATGGGGACAAAATATTTCCCCCCCTTTTTTTTTAGGGGGATGGGGGTCTAAGGGAGGGGGGTTTTGCTGAGTCTGAGAAGAACCTGAATTGAAGTAGGTTCTTTATCCTGTCCTTCGTCATTCTCTTAAACTGTTGGATAAACCCTTAAAAGCTGTATAATGGATATCCATTCTCAGTAATATGCCTTAAACCCGGTTCATACTTCCTGCGAATGTGAATGTGAAGAGCTATTTCCGCAGCGAATGTTTCACATGAGTTGAGCACAAGTTGCGAATTTGTGATGTCAAAATTTGTATTGCATTTGCATTTGCAGGAAGTATGAACCGGACTTAATCTAAATAACCATGGATATCTGAATTCCATGAGGGATACACTTCCATGTGTAGCAATCTCACATGGAAACTCAACTTCCATACAAAAAAGACTTCCATGGAAACCCAACTTCCATTAAATATTTTTTCGTAAACATACATATATTATCATTTAAAACATAGTCCGTGTGAAAGTGGGGAAAACAGCTTGATTGTACCAATTTCTGCTACCAGTTCATTTTGTATTGTACCTCACCTCTTTCAACATAATTCACCCCTTTGTAGCAAATGTAAATTACTTATATATGAAGCTGTACATTTTTAAATAATATTGAAAATATCTATAGTATTTAAACTAATACCCTCACTTTGTTAATGTATTAGAGATTAGATAGCTGAGCAAAGCACTGTTTTATATTTCAGAGGGAATTTTGTCTTCAATCTGTATTTGAAAAAAACTGTAATTACTTTGAAGCTGTATATATTTTTTTTAAGTGTAAAAAAGGTACTGCCCTTACATTGCTGTAACTGGCATTTGTTGACCCGAAAATTCACAGGGACCCAGTCTGCATGCAGTCCGATGATGGAACTGCAAATTGCACAAAATGACTAAGCTCAGCGAATTCTACTTAGCAAAAATATGATTGCCAGCCACAAAATGCTACAAGATGTAGTTGTTTGTTACTGGTTTCCTGTGAAAAGTTGTTGAGGAGTGAGATTTGCTGGCAGGCTGATGCTTTCAGTGCCCAGACATTAAGCTGCTAAGCAGAAAAGATGCTTAGATTTAACAAATATAGTTTAGCAGAAACCAAAATACAATGTTATTTATATTGTTTGTGACCATGGGCCCAATTTCATAGATTTGCTTAGGCATAAAATATTGCTTAACATTTTTATATTAAGCAAAAATGAGCAGGATACAGTCACAAATTGTATTCTGACGTGGTAAAGTGGCTTGTAACAAACCTTATTTTGGTGAGCGTATTTTTGTTATGCTTAGCTACTTGTTTTGCTAAACCAGCTCTATAAAATTGGGCCCAGCTTATATGAGGGGTAATATTTTTCAGCAGAAAGATTTGCTAACGAATTCAAAAGAGCTAAAGATCGATCTTACCAATGTGTATCAACTTTAAAGCAAAGTGTTATTTCACAATACAAATCACTTTAGCGATATTGACCACTCATCTTAATGAATCGTTGGTGTTTTGTAAAAATTTATGTTAAATTTGGCTCACTAGCTCAGAAAAATAATAACCTGTGAAGTGTTTAAGCAAATACAACCAGTTTCAAAGAGTATCTGTTATTGTTTTTGCAATTTTAAACTCATCATGTGGCAGCCATGTTAAATTTTCACACAAATCAGTACAGACCTTTCGATTGTTGATAAACAAACCGCGCTGGTTGACATGTACGGCCGAATGATAGCAAAACATTCAGTTGTGTTAACAGATGTTGAGTCCAAATTTAATAAAATAAAATAAAACACATCCCATGATTGGTTGCTTTGTTTTCAGCACGATTTTTTGAATATTTTTTGTGTAACATTATTACAAACTACTGTGGATACCTGATCTGTTTTTACTTTGCATTTGTGGCTTCCCATCCGACCTTGGTTGGCAAACTACGGAGGTTGGGAGGGAAAATAGTCAGATCCCTTTTAAAAAAGAATTATGAGTTGATGAATGTTAGAATATGGAGGTAGCATGGTTAGAATATGGTGGAACCAGACGGAGATGGTGGAAGCATGAATGTCCATTTCACAACCAAGTGTGCTTAGCAGCTTATAATCGTCCCCTGATTGCAGATTCAAATTTATTTGGGATTGACTTTAACTCAACAATTGATATTTTGTGGACGCATAATAATTGGAGCAGCATGTAATGTCGCCCAATATGTAGAATATAGAATTTTTATGGATTTGTACTTAAATGTGTTATTATTTTAGCACATCAATGCGAATGCATTTTGTACTGTTTTGTCACCAGTGTTAATATAAATATTATAACGAAGAAATAAACTCAAACAAAAATGGTCGACAGTGTATGAACAAACGTGTTATGTTGACTGATTTTCTCACGGAAAAACTCTTGTTTAAATCGCTGACCGCGCCCAACCCCTCCATCTCAATTTACCCAATCTGCATGTGTGCAGACTATCGGCTGCTGCCCCTCGCGTGGTTCACCCGTTTGCCTTTTCATTATTGTCAATAGTTGTTCAAGAATAGGCTGCTCTATTTCTCTGTGTCTGGACACCCAGTTAAATTCTATGGTTTTATTATCCCTACCCTGCCTAATCCTTATACAAAGGAAGCTCTATAATGGTTCGTTAATCTGTATCCATAGACGTGTCTTCCATTCATGGTGACATAATTAAAAGAAAGAATTCCCGTCTCGTCAAAAGGAGATCATGCCTCCAAAAAAAGCTGACCAATCAGAAGCCTCAAACAGCCATCAACAGGTGTTGTGTACGCGCGCATTACAAAAAGGAATTCGGTCAAATTTTGTGGTTGTTTTTATCGTCTGCTCCTCACAACACATTTCGCAAGTAACTGTATCGTCACATTTTATCACACTCTCGCATCGCATTATTTGTTTCAAGGAGACAAACATTTTCAATTTTCAGTGGAAATGAGTTGCCGATATGATTGGAGTTCAAAATTGTCTGAATTCGAGCGTTACAGGGGATTTTTTCCGAGTTATGTGGATGATCAGTTGGATTTTTCGACGGATACTACTGTTGGCGATGTACATGCTGATGCAGATGTGGCCAACGATGGGCAAGGAAGCATCAACAGCTTATTTAGGCCAAAGGAAACTGCTCAACCCAAGAAGAAGTTTACTGGGTAAGAACCGAATAAATACTTCTCCTTTGTTTATTTTTTTTAACTGACTGGAAAACTGTGTACTAAATTTAGTTAAATTAAGCAAAATTACTCAGCAGGAGGACCCATTTCTCATTGATGTCTAAAACAGTGTGGTACATTACAGTCACGTAAAAATTCCTCTCTTTTGTTTGTATTTTTAACTGCCTGAAAAACTTTTTCCTTAATTAAGTTAAATTTAGCAAACTTACTCACCAGGAGGACCCTAATTCTCATTGAATCGAGTATAGTGTAGTCCGCGACTATTCGTAAAAGATGTCTAAAACGGTGTGGTACATCACAGTCACGTACACAAAGGGGTTGGGGCGGGGGGGGGGTTACGAAAAACAGGATGTGACCTTAATATTTATGATCAAGAATATGGATATTAATTTATTCACGTGTTTGTTACAATTTGTTTACACTGTACATCCGGAACGGCAATTTTTGCTCACGTACAGTGTTTATGTGATATCTCCCCGTCAAAGACAGTGAACATTTATTTCAAACTGACTCAGCAAGCCTACATTGTAGAAAAGCAAATAACTAATCAATACATACATATCTTTGATTTACCCCTTTTCTTTTTTCATTTTTGTTCCACTGTTTTAGCACTGAATTAGCACTGTATACGCAGTACTTTCCTGGATCCCGAGTCCTGTGAACAAAAATATCACATGCATATTACTCGGTGGGATTCGAACCCACAACCCTTGCAATTCTTGAGCAGTGTCTTACCATAGAGAAAGGACCTATGGTCTTGCCAACTAGACTACCGAGAGTGTTTTTTCTTCTTTTCTTATAAAGGTCAATGATAACAAGTACCATCAAAGTACAAAAGAGCTTGTATTTTCCTCGTTCCTCCATGAGTGTACATGGGCCTACAACTCATGACCCCTCTGAAGTGACCTACTTCTCTTTCGAGGTTGATTTTTTGTGTATCCCTTTGTTACAAAATGTACGCTACGGCGCATGAGCTTATAACCCGACCCATATTTTGGGGTGGGGTTCACTCGGAACCCACATTGTCGTCATGTTCGTGTCAAATGAATTTACTCGTGTTTCGGTCAAACATGTCAGGTCATTCATTTACATTCCCACAACAATTTTCTTACGTCTTCTTCGCTCCTCCCCTTTTGCTATCTTTTAAAGTTCGTATACAAGTGAATTTGCCTTTTTTTCGCGTGGACCGGGAAACTAATATTTTGTCTATTTCTCCCGTCTCCGAGGCCAACCACTAGTGGGAAAAAACCTTCACTTCAACGGTATGCCTATATAGTCCAGTAGCATACCAATTCGGGAAAATATAACGGACTGTGCGTTAACGAAAACTTTTCCGTGGAATAGCTGCTTTTAAACTGACCGGCAGCTAAGCTCAGCTCCCGGTCAGATTGATAATATCCAAGTTCTTATTTCAATATGCAAGTTCTTACTTCAACAATTTCCACCGTCTAGCATTTCCGAGGACGGGGAGGGGCACACCAGTTACACTAGCAGCGGCGGCAGTGCCTCATCCAGCGGCGGGGCCAGTACTCGTGACTGCTCGGGCAAGACTAAGAGGCGCGTTCGCAAGGCGAAAACTCCTCGGAGGGGAGCACAGAGTAAGGATCCTAGATTTCGAGGAGTTACGTTTTGTGTTGAAACACAACTTTGTCAGGAGAAGAGACAGAAATCACAGCTGCTGATACGGTCCTTTTACAGGTGAGTGAGTGTTTCGAGAGTTTTACTGATTTTAGGGAATTTGCAATTTGAGTATAAACATCTTGAAGCGTTATCGTACATAGCTAATTTAAAATGTCCTTTTTTTGGTACACAACCCCTTTCTTAGAGCTTTTTTTTTTACCTTTAATTGCAATACAATCGGACTTAAATTAGAAACTGGAATTCTGCATGTTATATTTTTGAGTTATATTTAAATAAATGTTGTAATATTATTAACCAGATAAGTTCTCCAGAACGTTTTACCGTTTCGTGTCCGCTCGGAAACAATATCCATTCCAAAATGCTAAGACCGGTTTTTTTGTTGAGCTGGTTGACGTTACTTTCTTTCAAGACGGCCATCCCATCTCCATTCATCAGCCTTCTTTATTATACCAAAAGAAGATTCACTTCATACTTTCAAGAAGCATATTGCACCACAGTTCGTTCCCACAATGATTGCTTGGCTGTTAATGATTTTAATTTGTTAATTTGCTAATTTGTAACATCGTTTCCTTGTATCATCGCAAACCGCTGTGGTATTGATGTAATGGCTGTAAAGGCGGTACATAACACATTTTTGTATGTATACTGTATTGTATTGTACTTGCAAAGATTATGAGTAGGCCTGTTCCCAGGTTTGTATATCAGATTGCAGATAACATACTGTGATCAGTTAATGAAGTGAATGCCCTCCGGAAGACGATCAAAGCAAATTTATTTTTACCAAATTGTTAATATAAATTCTCTTATCAAATTTCTCTTTTGATAGTATGAAGAAAAATCGATCTCAGGAAACAAAGTCAGTGAGCAAAAGACGTAGCATCTATGTAGATTCCACAACCAGCGGGTCGGAGCGAGAAAGTGCTACCATGCCTCGTCACATTGCCATCCCGTACGTCGGGATCCCGAATTTCGGTAAGCGAATTGTATGTATAGAATCTTGGGAAAATTTCATAAAGCTTTTAAGCAGAAAAAATGCTTGACAAGTCTTTGCTCTGCAAATATGTGTGGGGCACCAGCCACACCCGCAATGCAAACTAGTTGTAATTTTGGCTGGTACTCTGTTCCTGATAAGCAATACTTTTCTGTGCTTAGTAAGTTTTTGTGCTTACAGGCTTTATGAAATTTGGCTCTGGATGGGTGAACAATAAGGGTTTGTGGTTTGGGGAAGCCGACTTATTCACATGGCACTTAAAATTTGAACCTATGAACTATTTTTTCCCCATTGTTACAAACATTGAGGGAGATTATCCAAAGTGTAATGACCTGGGGAGTCATATTCATTTTTATTTTAAACTGGGCCATACTACACTTCGAACAAAAAAAAACAAAAAAAAAGTGGGGGTCGGGTGTTAGAGTTTTCTCTAATTTTTCTTGGAGGGGCAGAAATCATGTTTACACTCAAGAACTTCGCACAATAAACATCCCATGTCAAAAACAAAAGATGAAACCCTCTGACAAGTGGAGCCTCCTGTTTTTGTATGTAACAGGCTTAAGACACAGTGTATGTGGATTTCAACTTTCAAACACCCACCCCAATGCCATCAAACTGTGTGGGCTTACTTGGCAAAAGACATGCAACTCATGTTTATCTAAATTGAAAATATAGTGAAATAAACTCAATATGCTCCTTACTATGTTTTACTAGTGAAAATATAGTTAATTAAAAACTAGTCAATTTAAAAAAGAAAGAGGTGCTCAGATAATCATAGCAGATAAAGAATACTTAATAGAGTGTCGGTATCCGCCTAACGAAGGTGCACATGATGCTATAGGAGAGAAAGACAAGTTAAAAGTCATTTCATGTCAACCAAAAATGGTTTTAAGCATTTTTAATATGTCTAGGATGGGGATAAAAATAATATATAACACAGCAGCCAGATAAATGGGAGGCTGACACGCCCATAAGGGCTAAAGTTCTTTCATCATAATATTCATTCATTTTGATTTAAAACTTCAACAATCTTTTACAATCTTTTTTCATTCAATTCAATTCATTAAGGTTTATTAAAAATATCACAAAATACACGACAGAAGTTAAAAAGACTTAAATTGGCGTGTTTACATTCATTATTGTTAAAAATTACAAAAAACAACAAACTCTGACTTAAAAGAAGAGAAGAAAAGCTCCAGGCATGAATGCACAAAACAAAAAAATATATAAAAATTTGATTAAATTTGATAACAATTTGATACAAATTTGATAAAAATCTTCCAGACATAATTAAGATTGTCCAAACATAATATTATCCTTTTAAAGGAATTTACAGTGGAGACTAGTTATATGTGTGCACTGTTTGGTTTCTATGTAGGCCCTACACAAACAGATGTGCCTAAATCGAATAGTGCATGGGCTACACAATGACAGCACTCAATAATGCTACTTGGTTTAATTTTACCTACATTGTTACACAGTGGAAATAAAGTTAAACAGACTCTATTATAGGGGTCATTGAATAACATTTTGACATTCACTAGTATTGTGTCAAAGTGCCACATACATGTAGGCTACAAAATCTGCCTTCCTGATGAACATATATGTCATCTGTTTAGGAAAATGTTTTGGCCTGGAAATTATGAGCTTATTAATAAACCTCAGAGGTCCAAATTTGCATATTGTTTACAATTAAGACATAGGGCGATGTAAAACTGAGCATCTCAAAAACAGTTCAATTCCATTTTTAATCGGCGCATTCTTAATGAAAATGTTGTCACCTGTTTATGGTTTTTTATTTTGTTGTCCTGCAGGTTAATAGATTGATAAAGTTTTTTTCTAGGTTCCAAGTTGCAATTTTATTTATATATTTTAAAATGTAAACCTGAGTGTATTATTTCCCTGTACACCTGAGATTAATTAGCTTATTCCGCTGGCCAACTGCTATCATTTTAGGCAGATTTTGGTTGTCTTAATTTTGAGGCAGTTTCAGCTGAAACTTCTTGGACCACTGCAGTTTTTTAATCATCTTTGTAAATCTTGTTTTTCATTATGGTGTTTTGATTGTTTTCCTGTATTCCTAACTCTATGAAATTTGCAAAATTATATCTCTTTGTAATTTGACTGCAATTCGGCCTTCAGCTGTGACAGGCTTTGTTTTTAATAAACCAAATCAAATCAAATCAAGTCAAATCAAATCAAATCAAATCAAATCAGAACAGTACTTAATGAGGTTCAATGTTTTACTTTTCAGGAGTTAAGCAGTGTGCATCATGCTGCACAAAGAGAACCCCGCTTTGGAGAGACGCTGAAGATGGTACACCACTGTGTAATGCTTGTGGAATCAGGTTAGCTAGTTGTGTTTTACCGTTACACTGATGTGTGTTTAAAGACACTAATAGGTATTTTCAAAGACCAGGCTTATCATTTGGTGTATCTCAACATATGCATAAAATAACAAACCTGTGAAAACTTGAGCTCAAATGGTCCTCGAGGTTGCGAGATAATAAGGCAAGAAAAAACACCCTTATCACATGAAGTGCTTTCAGATGCTTGATTTCGAGACCTTAAAATCTAATTCTGAGGTCTCGAAATCAAATTCAAATATTTCAGTGGAAAATTACTTCTTTCTTTAAAACTTCGTTACTTCAGGGGGTGCTAACAGTTATTTTGAGTAACAACCAATAGTGTCCACTGCCACTGCATATTACTTGATACTTTTCCCCGTTTCCTGAGGGAAAGAATCGACAGGATTACAAAGGTGGGATTCGAACCAAGAACCTTTGCTCTTCTAGACCTGGACCAAATTTCATAAAGCTGTTGAGCTGAAAAAATTGCTCAGTAATTTTCTTTGCTAAGCAAAAATAGAGTGGGGCACCAGTGCTTTCAGATTTTGTGCTTACAGGCTTTATGAAAATGAGCCCAGATGTCTTACCGCAATCAATTGAGCTAGCCTGGTGGCTAGAGGCAGCAGTTTGAATCCTTTATTTAAGCAGAGGTTACCAGTCCACTGAGATTGAAAACAAAAATTGCATCTGGGCTCAAGAATATTATTTGTGTTTAGCCATACACAACCGACTGTATACTCGGTATTTAATCAGTCAAGTCCTGTGACAAAAAAGGCATATAACACAGGTGGGAACCGAACCAAAGGACCTCTGTCAATTTTAAAGTAACCTTACCACAGACATGTGTGTGGGTAGAACAGGTGTATGGGTAAAAACACACAAAATTATTAATTGATGCAAATTTAATATGAAAAGGTTATCCCTGGTACCAGTTTCTATGGTTTATTTTCCTTTGTTATTACATTGAGGCAATGCATTGCCAACAAGTGGTTTCAGCCAATGAAGTGAGAACTGCCTCAAAAAGAAAGTTTGTTTTCAGCTTTCTATAGCTTAACAAATGGGAAGAATTCGGATGAATGGATGCCAGTTAGAAACATGACATATCATATGGTACAGTGAGGGTAATCGCAAAATCTCACAAAGTCATACATGATTATAATCATGTTTGGGTTTTTTGGGCTGCAAAAACCAGTGTTCTGGTAGAAATAAGAAAATATCTGTTTGTGCTTGTAATTGTATTTAGGAGATGGGACTTTGTTCTAAAACTAAGTGAGATTGTGTATTTTATTTTGCAGATACAAGAAGTATCGAGTACGGTGCATCTCTTGTTGGAGCATCCCCAAGAAGACCGACAAGTCATGTCAAGATTGTGCTCGCTGTGGCAACAAGTTCCGTATCATCATTCCCAAAAGATCCCGTGTCTGTTAATAATGCCCATTTAAGAATCTCACAGGGTAACCCAGTGAGTGAATTCATACATATCCATCAGTGGCCAGCTGTGAATTTAAAGGCACTGGACACCTTTGGTAATAATTCTTAAAGACCAGTATTCTCATAAACATTAACAAACCATAACAAATAGTGTGAAAATTTTGCACATTTGGTCATCGAAGATGAAAAAGAGTAATGAAAGAAAAAACACCTGTTGCACAAATTTGTGAGCTTTCAGAGGCCTAAAAAAAGGCCTGAATCCTTTCTTTGAGTGAAAAATTACCCTTTTTCCCAAAAAACTATGTTTTTTCAGAGGGAGCCGTCTCTCACAAGTTTTATACTATCAACAGCTCTCCATTGCTAGTGTTACCAAGTAACTTGTTATGCTAAAAGTAATTACCAATAGTGTACAGTGCCTTTAACAGAGGAAACCCTGTTTTATTATTCCATTGAAGCCATAGGGTCACCATGTTAGTATTCTCTGAAAATATTTGGTTGCCAGGGAAACTACATTAACAAACTGATTCTGAACTTGAGCAGTTAACAAAATTTAATTCAAAAATCAATACAAAGACTAATAAATGAGGAGCACTTTAAGAATAAAATTTGACGACAATTGTATATAATTTGAATGAGGCTTAACGGTCATCCAAAGTTTTCAATATTATTTCTTAGACATCCACCTCTAAACATGCTTAAATTACGATTGCACAGTGGACGTGCAATACTTTGTTGGTACCACCCATCACTCATTGGGAGTGTCAGCTATTTTCAGAATTACTAGCAATATTATAATTACCTTTTCAACAGCTACAATGCCAATTGTATCTTTTGTATTGTCATAAACATTCTGAAACTTTGGATGGCCTCTTATTCTATCAAGCCCAGGAATGCCATAATGTAATCCAGTGTTGGATGAATTTTATTTCTTCAAGCGCAATATTTATTGTACATGCAGCAGGAGTCGATAATTATTCTAATTGTGAATAGCAGATTTATAGCTGTTTATAGATTGATGTTTCTCAACATGCTCAGGAGATTTCTCAAATTTTTCCCAAACCAGTTTTTGAAATAAAAAGTATGGGTTTTAAATGTAAATTGGTTCTCATATAGGACTACTATAAAAAAAAAATTATTTAAATTTGTTCTGCAAAAATATGAAGAAAGTGTTTTTCTTTAAAACTTGCAAGAAAGCTATATTTTATTTAATCTATTAGTGGTGCTTTAAAACAACATTATTTGTGCTATTTTCACCTGAGGTCCAAGCCACAAGTAATTGACTTCATTTTATTTGGACTGGTAATTTTTAGTAAGATTTGTGGTTAAAAGAAAAACCCAACATTCCACGTTCATTTAAATTTAAAGAGAATTTTATTTTTTATATTTTAATTCAAATACATTTTTTTGGTGAACTGAACATCACTGTGTTATGTTCTGCAAAGTGTTTCTAAATTATATTTAAATAGTTTTATTTTTTTCAAAAATTATAATATATGTATACTTTTTATTTTATGAGATTTTCATGTGGTCATATAACCCTTTAGATACCAAAAGACTGTGTGTAAAGAGGCTCAAAACAATGTAAGCTACTTTCAAATAATAAATAAGGGTCATAAAAGATCTAAAGGTCACAAATTTACAAATACTCTGTTATTACAAAAAACATGTCATACTTATTTTTCAGTGTTGTTTTCTTGAAAAGAATATTTTGTAATCAACAGTCTTGGCCATGTTTGGGAATTATGGAAATTATTATTATAGAATCTCAAGGTATCTAAAGGGTTACAATAGTTAAGTGATGTTTTCATGAAATATAAATCAACTTAAAACAAATTAATTTATCCATCTTATGAATGCCTGAATGTAAATGATAGCAATTTATAAATTTGCTTTACAATTATAATAATAATAATAATAATAATAATAATAGGTGAGCCCCGTCAAAGCTATTTGAAAGTACCGGGGCAGACCGGGGTCGACCCAGGGAAGCTAAATGAATGCACCCACAATTGCAAGTGTTGTGGGTTCGATTCCCACACGGTTGATATGCCTGTGATTTTTTTCACAGGACTTGAGAAAAGTATACAGTGCTGACACGCATCATTCTATGGGTAAAAACCTTAAAATTAATATTCAAAGGATATTTATTGGTACTCACGATCAAAAACATGTGTTGGGGGACAGGCAATACTGGCCTCCATACAACAAATGGTCCTTGTGGCGAACTTGGCCATGCATGTAATGAATGTGTTTAGCAAAGGTTGAGACTATAATATGCCAGGCACTTTGTGCATACTGTCAAGACTCTTTCATGATACCCATTTATGAATTCATAATTTACTAAGGAAACTCAACACTCTGATAACTTTTTAAATGCTGCATTGGATGTGGAAGTTTTCATATATATATTATTGATTGAAAATGCAAGCTGTAGAGCAATATGTCTTAAATAGCTGTCCAATTGTATGTGTTTAATGAATATATTCTTTTCTGGACACATTTACTACAATTGCATTGTTTTGGCATCATGCATGGAGTGCCTGGCATATATGGCAAGCCTCATAGCAAATGAATACAAGGCTTTGTCAATAGGATAAACCTGTGCGCAACCTTGTCTTTATATCGGTTGAACATAGAAACGTCTTTTACGTTCAAGATTTAAAAATGGTGAGCATTCACTTTTGACAAAACAAGTCATTGTACCAGACATTATTAAAATTCAACTGGTTTTTGAAATGATGTCTTTGGCTTAGGCTTCATCCTCGCTAAAGTTCCCATACTGACAGCGCATACTGACTGACCTAGGCAAAGCCAGTGCTGAAGTTTTGGACAGGGACTCAGTAGTGAGAAATGCATTCTCTTCACCATCATTTGCCTGAATATCTTGACCCACAAGTGTGTTGTAAATTTGAATACTTAGAGACGAGCAAGAGAGCCATAAGGCACCTATAAGTTTAAAGATCCATATTTTTCACAAATAAATTTAGGTGCATAGCCTTGATTATGGGTAAAGATTTTTGTGGCAACCGTTATAAACAACAGGTTGAAAACCATTGCTGCAAACATTTATTTCAAAATTGTTTGTATATCAAGTTTGTTCAATGATGAATGTGTTGTGTACTTGCGTTTTGAGATATTGCGGACACAATGCTCATCACTATAAGTTTTGTGTAAATTTTTGTGTATACACCCAGTGTATACACCCAAACCAAACACTTCTATCACGTGCACCATACCTCAAACAGGCTTATAATGTGGTCCTTGCCGCAAAAAGTATACCCATGATTTTGGCTGTGTACTTGCATTTATCAGTATTGAACTGTTTTACTCAAACTACTTGCAAGTGGATTACAAGACAATTATAATAATTGACACATTGATTTATTTTTTTTAACATTTCTCATTTATTGTTACTGATGCACATGATACAGAAGAAGAGTTACAGAAATACAATAAACTTTGTAAATATAGACTTTGAAGAATGTTAGATGTAGTTTTGTTTTATTCTTAACAAATTTGTCTTACAATGATCCCAGGTTTATGGCCCAGTCAAATTTCCAGCTAAAATCCTGACTTAGAGGTAGCCCCAAAAAATAAATGATTATATGTAATGCAATAAATAATGTTACTTTTTCCGCCCCTTTTTCTTGCCTTTGCTATTACTCTTTTCACCTGTATCTACCCTCATTTTGCTGGTTTCAACTTTCAATGCATGCCCTGTTGTCTTGATGTGGTTGAAGAGCTTATTCCTTGTTGGAAATTCATTATTACATGTGTTACATAGAAGGGGTTCGTCGTTGTGGACCTGTGAAAGAACAAACAAAAAAAGTTAACATTTAATGAGGTATTCTATACAGACAATGAGTGTTTATTGAATACTACATTTAACACCTAAATCCCGGTTCATACTGCATGTGAAAGTGATACCAATTTTGACGTCACAGTCCTGTTTCCGCTGTGAATGTTTCACATTCTGTGCCCGCCTATTGCATTGTTTCTTCATTGTTTTATCCCTATGGTAGCCGCATCATGACCAAAATCCACAAGGTCTAAGATTTATTTATTACTTGACATTCAAATGGTACTGGTAGGGATTATGTCTATGAAATGTTTCTTGTTGAAAGGCTGAAAACTGTGCATCATATTTCTCCTGCCTTAGGAGGGAAGAGAACTGATGCATTACATATTTTTGTAATAATAAAGTTTGAACCTGATATACAACAGGGAAATGACCATTCCTTGTGGCACTACATTTTGAGATTTGAATGTTCAAATGTTTAAATGTGAATATAACTAGTTCATGCTTGACACATGTTCTTGTACTTATCATCATTTATAATAATTGAGACATTTGATTATTGTATCAGTGGAAGTGTCGTGGCCGAGCGGTTAAGAGCACCAAATTCAGATGGGACGTAAAGCCGTTGGTCCCATGTGTTGTGTAACACTTGTAAAAGAACCCAGTGCACTTATCGAAAAGAGAAGGGGTTCGCTCCGGTGTTCCTGGCTGTGGCTGCTAAATGCGCCGTAGCACCTTGTAAACCCTTATACGGTGCTACATAATTGGGTCTCAGAATTTATCACTTCAATAACCTATCTTTCTGAAAGTTTGTAAATACTCAGCGCCTTGAGTACCTTGTTGCTATATAAGACTTTGATATTATAATTATTATTAGATATCACGAGCAATGCACTTTCACCTCAGCTGTGTAGAGTGCAGATTTTTTTAGCAAGCCATGAGCGCCTGCATTGGCGGATACCGGCGCTACATAACACTTTGATTATTATTATTACTATTATCTTTAATCATTTACAATTTCCAAGAATTGGGAAAATCTTTTAAAATACCTGTGAGTTTTGTTCCTGGGATGCCAACTTCTCTCTCGCTGCTTTCCTTGCCTCCTTTGCCTTCTTTCCCTTGAGTCTCACACTAGGTGTTTCTTCAGTTGTGTCTTCCACATCCTCCATCTTATCCCCATAGCCATTGAGTCTCTCACATGATTCTGTTTCTTCCACTCCGTCTGCACTCTCAAACTCATTTGCGTTGTTCGTCTTACTTTCATCGTCTGGTGTCCTGTCCTCTTCATGTGAGACTCTACCATTGGATTCTTTGACTTTAAGCTGCTCGGCTAGATGTGATGGCAAGTCTTCCAGTATATCATCATGATTTACAGACGCAGGTTTCACAGCAGCTTGTTGCTGTTTCCGTTTCTTCTTTTCCCTCTTTGACAATCTGCAAGGAGGAACAAAGACATTATTGAACATAAGTATTGAACATAAACCTTATGGAACAATCTCCCGGAACACATAAAAAACATTGACTCCATTATGAGGTTTAAGATTGCGTTAAAGACGCACTAATTTAACATTTAATTCATCCATTTTGTTTGTTACCCAGTACATCTTGTCTTTGTATTCTGTTGTGTTTTTCTCAAGAGCGCTTAGGGACATGTTTGATTTCTATGTGTTATGCGCTATACAAGAATGGTTAATTTGTATTATTATTATTAAAGAGAGAGTATTGAAAGCTTCCCTTGAAGTCCTTCAAAATGTGTTCATGTCGAGGGGGTTGTAAAAATGGGTGCGTTCGTTTCGCTTCCCTGGGTCAACCCCGGTGTGTGGCATTTTTTTTCTTTCCAGGACGAACGTGTGCAGATAATTACCCACGTTCGTCCTGGAAAAAAAACACACCCATTGTTTGATTCTTGCTCGACAACTTTTTCTATTCTTGAAGATTAAAGAAATATTCTGAAGTTAAGCAATCCAACTTCCTGCTGTAACCCAAAACTGTGGACTTTGAAATGAGTACTTTGCCTGGCCTCATGTAAAGCATAATTAGTGTGTAGAGTGATTGTCAAAATGTTTTAGGTTCAAGCACTTCAAACACAAAAAAAGTGAAAGGTAAAAAGATATGGAGCAATAAACTCACACCAACAACTAAAAAATAACAACGGCCTTAAATTAATCGAAATTCCTTTCCAGATCATTGCATTTTACATCAACAGCTTTCCTGAAATTTAACCAATAAACTGAAAACAAAAAGTAAAACTGCGAAAACAGCGGTGCAGTGACACACACTCACTTTGTTTTCTTGGGTTCAAAGGTTTCAGGTTTTTCGTCTTCCTCATCTTCCGTATCTTCATGTAGTGAATCAACCTCAGCATCTTCCTCAAGACATTCCTCCTCAACCTCTTGATCTTGTCTCTCTTCTGCAATCTCATCATCCTCTGCCATCTGCTCCTTAAGGAGAGCCACGTTCTCCTTGTGCTTTTTAGAATTCTGGTGATTATCAAATCTGTAAAATAATATATAAATTGAAATCAACCTTCAAATACAGCTATTTCATAAAGATGGTGGATTAAGTTCAAGCACCAAACTTTATAACAAAGAAATTATTAACAAATCTCCAATTTTTGAAGATGATTTGATTAAAATATGAAAGAAGTGGGCAAATGTGTACCACACAGTTGCTTTAGTTTTTTTGTATTGAAACAAAAGTAAATTGTGATCATTTAAACTTTTTGTTGACGAAAAAAAAATTGTGTTAAAACATGTTTTAAAGACGCTGGACACTATTGGCAACTGTTCTCACTTGCTGTATCTCAACATATGCATAAAATAAAAAAGCTGTGAAAATTTGAACTCAATCGGTCGTCAAAGTTGTGAGATAATAATGAAAGAAAAAACAGTTGTGTGCTTGATTTTGAGACCTCAAGTTCTAAATCTGAGGTCTCAAAATCAAATTCGATGAAAATTACTTCTTTCTTGAAAACGGCGTCACTTCAGAGGGAGCCATTTCTCACAATGTTTTATAATATCAACCTCTCCCCATTACTTGTTACCAAGTAATGGGTGCGTTCGTTTAGCTTCCCTGGGTCTACTCCGCAGTGCTCACTCGTATATGAGCCCCTGACAAGAGCTAAACAAACGACCGCTCACCGCTCTCGTAGTGACGTCGTTTACCTGGGGCCAGCCCCCAAGTGACCCACTCCACAAGCAGGGCACTAGGGGCTGACCTGGGTGAGCCCCTGGAACGACGTCAAAAGCTATTCCAACGCACTGGGGCAGACCGGGGATGACCAAGGGAAGCTAAACGAACGCACCCAATGTTTTGTGCTAATTATAATTTTGAGTAATTACAAATAGTGTCATCTGCCTTTAAGTTTATCGTGAAACAAGCACAGCCACAATAACTGTACCAGTGCATGTAACAATCAGTTTCACCATGATAACACATCATCAGCTTCAACTCAAAATGTCAGGTTTTAGAAGATTTCACTGACCTCTCCAACGAGGCAATATTCTTTTTGAATGAAACAAAAATATTTAACTGACTTCATTTGAGGGAATTTATATATTTATTTATTTCTCATGGCTTTGCATTGTTAATTTTTATTGCTTGTAATTATTGTTGTAAAGCGTTGTGGTATCTTTTTTTTGGGTAAGAACGCTATATAAATGCTTAGATTATTATTAGAAATTTTAATATACACCAATGTGTGATATCAGAGTCCAGCAGAAAAACTGCACAAGCATGCCTTCTGGCTTCACTGAACTAAAAAGGCATTGTTTCGTTGAGACATACTGCAAGTACCTATAGAAGGCAATTGTTTAGGCTTACTTACGCTTTGTCACTCTTGAATTCCTTATTGCACGCTAAACAAAACAGACCCTCCAAAGCCTCTTCATCAAAGCTGTTTTCTCCTGAATCTGTAAACCATAAATGTTAGAGATTAAAATATCAAAAAACATCAAATGGGACCACAAAATTACAACAACATGGGCTGAAGAACCACGATGCTGGTTAAAGAAATTAGAAACAAAAAAAATATGGCATTTTTTTACCCCCAGATGTCTGTAAGTTTGTATTTGCAAGTACTTATGCAAGAGATTGTGAACGCCAATATGCAATTCTGAATTAATGTGTACGGCACTATGGTACCAGGGTTTGCTCATCTCGAGGTTGCTATCAGTGAAACGCATAAAAATAAAACCTGGCGAACGCTGAGGTCGGCCACCCTCCTGTGTCGTCTGTGGACACGGTGTATCTATACCGCGCGATATGCGCGTATGGCAAAATGATAATCGCGTGAGACGCGTGTATGGCAAAATGGTAACATGTCAGCGCACAAAGACCGTTTCTTGTGTTTTCATTGGTCAATGATGATGTCATTGTATGGCAAAATTGTATGGCAAAATATTTTGCCATACATGCGTTACAAAAATGGCATATGCGCGTCCATAAAAATGGTCTCACAACAAAAACGCACGCACAATGAGACACTCAGCGTTCACCGGGTTCTATTTCTATGGTGAAAAGCAACAATAGAATTAACATTAAAAAAAAAAAAAAAAACACAGAGAGACATATATATGGACAAACAAACAAAACAAACTTTTGTTTACGATTTCTAAGGTTTTATTTTAGAGATGTTGTTCAGACTCGTGTAAATTTTTCTCTTCTGTCGTTTAAACCTTTTCTACTTTTCTTATGAGAAAGAGACTTACCAGCCACACTGCTCCCTGAGTCATCTCCAAACTCCTCCTGTAAAGCTGCTTCCATCTCTCTCAGGTCCTTCTCCATCTTAGCACGGACCTCTGCGCCCTGCTTGGCGTACTCCTCAAATTGCCTAGTGATAAAAGAAAAAATATGTAACTGTTTGACATCAACCCTTGAGACCGTTCGTACTGATCCTGCCAATGCGAATGCAATACAAATTTTGAGGTCACAAACTTGCAACGAATAATTCGCTGCGAATACAGCCATATAACGGTAAAATTTGCTTTGAGATAATCCGTCATTTTGATGACCAAAATATTAATTTGCCTGAGCTATATCTTTACATTTTTCATGGGAAGGGTCTATTCAGTTTCATACATGTCATAATGTGTAATCCTTACAAGACACAATGTGTGATTGTTTTATTGGCAAATGAAGTTTATCTGTTCTTACTTTTCTCTTTCTATTCTCTCTTTCTTCCTCTTTTCTGCGTCCAGTCTCGCCCTCTCAGCATTCTTTTCCTCGAGCAGTTTCTGTAGGATTATTTGTGAAGTCATTTATTTATTTAGATCTAGTTATGAAACCAATTAATTGCGAAACATAACTGGCACTGAAGATACTTGCATACAGAAGACTATAAAGAAATGCTCAGCTTATTAGATGTGGGAGGAAAACCCCCAAAAGGAAAAAAAAAAAAAACCAAGCTTGTATCACCTGCAACAGTGTACCTTTTTTGGTTATACTTAAACTGTTTTGTACACATTTTCCAACTGCTGACCTTTTCCGAACCGTGGACCATATTGTCCTCTTTTGTTATAGGTCCCCGGTTTGAATGTGTATACTTACTCATGTAATCACAAAGGGCCTGACCTCTTGTTCCGTAGAACATTCAGTGGTCTAGTTGTTAACATACTGTTCAATAATGCAGGGGGAGGGGTCATGCCTTACCTGTAGTTGTTTTCTCTAAGGATTTAGAGAAAGCTTTGAGTATTAAATACAGAGATTATCACACATCGGTGTAGGGTAATACACAAAAAGAGGCCCAAAAAGTATATATTATTGACAGAAATGTAGTACTTGTACTCACCCTGTAAGCCTGAACTCTTTGGTCTCTCTTGCGTACAAAGGAAACTAGTGCCTGAAATAAATCATCAAATTCCCTCTCTGATAAATTAATGAAATCTTTAAACTGTGTTGGTACTCTGTAAGTCTTAAACAACAGAATCCTTGTGGTAAACTGTGTATGGGTTCTTTCTAAGTCTTTACCAAAAGTTACTGAGCTAACTGTGCGGGTGCTTTAAGTCTTAACCGACAGAGTTACAGTGTAATCGTTGATGCTTTCTGAGTCTTTACGGACAGAGTCATTGCTGTGAATGTGTGGGTGCTGGTAGGGTAGCAAATACATTTTATATCATTTCTATGTCAGGTAAGAGACTTGTAATCTTTATATTTTTTTACTATTGGGAAACGAGTGCATCACAATACTGATTTTGACCTTACAACCCTTCAAAGCCTACAACCCACAACTATAAAGCTTTTGTAAATGAAAACTGCCTTGCACAAAATATGCAAGAAATAGTTAATGGCCTGACGTTTCAACCCTAGCAGAGTCTTTCTCGAAGGCTAAAAATGTGTTGTGTTTTCTGAATGCAAGTAAATCAGATGGTCTGCTAAAGTTTTTAAAAAACTTCTCAAAGGGGACTAACCCTGACTTCCTCATTCCACTCCTTCTTTGCCGCATCCCTCAACTTCTTGTTGTCCTTCTCCATCAGTCGGGCAATTCTCCGGTTGGGTGCGCCTCTTGTGTCATACGTCTCCTTCCAGACAAAGGATCGAGATGTACTGTAGCTTTGCCAGTAGGCGTAAAAAGGATGCACCACCTCATCGTAGGAGCTGTCGGAGGCACCAAATTCTGGTATGTCAAAGTCCTTCTCGGCGTCTTTGTCCGCCATATACTTCAAATCCTCTTTGGCTATTAGGGAGAATGCTTCAGTGTACACTCTGTAAAACCCCTGAAATGCAATAATAATAATAATACTTGGTATTTATATAGTGCTTTATACACCCAACGGTCGTCTCAAAGCACTTCAACATACAGTATTTCCTGCAAGGTATGTGTGACTAAGTTTGAATGACAGTATTTGACTTGTTTAGAGAGCGTCTCAAAAGTTGTAACAGATGGAATGTTCTTATTGGATCGGATGAGTGTTCCAGCGCATGCACGACTGTTCCCCTAGCCCACTGGAATGTTCCAGTGGCACACTCAAAAATACTAATGTGCATATTGAGTTGAACCCGGCCTAAACACTAAGCTTTTAAGCAAAATATCAAATACCAATACCATCCACTCGTTTTTTCTATTTAATGATCACTGTTTCCGTACGTCTTTGAATGTTTTAATTGTACCTTTTCACCCTCTTCAAACCCTGAATACGCCGAAGCTGTGAAGTACTTCATCAGATTGACAGCATCTCCTTCATAATCGTCCCCATAACCTAATGGATTGAAAGCAATATTAGATCAGATTAACCATAATCCATTTCCAAGATCTTCATTCAGATTGAAACAAAATTTAACCAAATCACTCGGCAATGAACTGGAAAGGATTACAGCTTTGAACGCCCTTTTCTACTTCTACAAAAAGCAGCAAATAGGGAACGTAAACTTTTTTTTTTTTTAACCATTCATTTGTTTTAATCCTTTATAAATGTAGATACAATACAACTAACCTGTGAAAATTTCATTCTAAAAGGTGGTAGCGTTTTTGTGATATCGCTGGAAATCCAGAGCAGTTTAGTTCTCGCCGTAAGAACAATTTGTAATTTTGGAGTACATTTAAGAATAATTTCTGATAAATGTTTCTCAAATTTAAATTATGAGGGATAAAAACTGATCTACCTTTTTCCATAATCACATTACTTCAATGATTCTCAAAATGCTATCGAAAGCTGCTGTAGGCCTACTTACCAAAGAAGTTTGTATTGCCAATCATTTTAGGAGTGCTTACCAAACACAAATGCATACCTTCCCTTCAAAGCTCTAGTTAAAATGCTACATGTATGGTGGAATAATTACTTGGTTAGTCCCCCTCTTAACAAACGCACCCTATCTTTGTCAGATAATCACAGAACGTGATTTTGTTTACCTTTAAGAATAGCTTCTTTGTGCTTGTCGTACCAGGCTCTTTCCTGTGGGTCGCTGAGTACATCAAACGCCTTCTGGATAACAGCAAACTTCTGTGTGCATTCTTCCTTTGTAGCTGGGTTTTTATCTTTACAAATATTGTTAACAAAAATAATATTTATCATTTGCTAGCAATGCCCCGTGAGTATTTATCAAATTCACACGAAATTTTCAAGTTCAACTACAATAAATCTTGGTTCCTGCGACAAATTCAATCTTTTATATTTCAAATCCAGGCAGAAACATGGTCTCTGTGGTCGATTTCACAAAGAGCCAAGATTGATCTTAACTGCAAATTAATCGCAGTTGCTAAGTGTGATGTCACAATATAAATCACTATGATGATATTGACAACTCATCTTATGATGAATGTCAGTGATTTGTAGACTCACACCTGAGAAAACCCACATAACTCGTCCTACATGTATGTCTGTCTTTCAGTCCTCACCCACGTCATCCAACATGTCCAATGAGTTGGTTCCCACAGAACCACTCAGTTTGCTGGCAGTTCTGGATGTCTGTAACGACTTACATCTCATGATGACAACGTTAATTGGCATGTTATAATAATGACTTTAACTGAATCAAAATTAAGTCATACTCAATGTCCCTTATAAATACTTCCGTACTGTTCATTTAAAGAAGTGTTCATGACATATATACTGAACATTCAATTGTGACTAAAAATTGCAGCAAGATTTCATCTAAAATTACCTGGGTGCCATTTTAAAGCTAGTTTCCTGTAGGATTTCTTCAGGTCTGAATCAGTGGCCTCTGTAGTCACACCAAGCACCTCATAGTGGCACATCATCTGACCAGCCATGGTCTGGTCTGGGCAGTGTTTCTTTCTGGAAAAGAAATCATTGGGATGTAGAGCAACAGTTTAGTAAATAGCTCAGGCGCAACATAGTAAAATTCACGCTGAAAGGATTGAAGAAGGCCAATTGTGTTTCAAATGTAAACTGTTGTCATGACCGCGTCTTCACGTAACGCTTGTGGGGAACGTAGCGCCGCTGGCCCCCACTAGCCACCTCTCTCACGCGTGCCTCCGACTCCGCAGAGTTGTGCTCCCAGAAGACTGTCTTTCCACCAAGTGGGGGCCCCGTGCCGGCCCCCACTGCAGGAACAGTCGTGAGGGACACAATTAACGGAGTAGGGCCTAGTTGAAAAACAGCAAGTGACAGTTAGTCGCGAATGACATAATCATACGACACTACAGGCGCCCATAGTGTATGAGTGGTAGTTGGTAACCTTTTTCTGGCAATCATAATTAATTTTGTTGTGCTTTTACTTGTATAGCCTCATAAATAGGGATAATTTTCCGCTTGCTTGTGTGTTAGTATTACTTTACTTTGCATTAGCCATTAGTGACTTGGGGCTACTGTACTAGCCCTACTACTAGGAACTTGTACTACTACTAATATTGTGGGAAAAGTTTCCGTATGGCGCCACCACTTTTTCATTCGAAATAAAATAATATAGTATCTAATTTACCTGATTGATATATCCCTTTTTGTAAAAATGAGTGAAAAAGTGGTGGCGCCATACGGAAAGTTATCCATATTGTGCTTAGTTAAGCAGCTCTATCTATGAAACTGGGCCCAACCATGGTACTTGGTAGTAGTAGACCCAGCGTCCCAGTCACTGGGTCAAGGCCCATGGCAAATTTACTTCTTGAAACAAGACTTAGATAGAAGTACAAGTAGGCAGAATTGGTCTCGAAAAGGCCAACTGAACTAGTCTACTATTTTTTCTGCCAAATATTTTCTTGCATGGTGATACATATCCAGTGAATGACAATGTTATGTAGTTTGAAATTTAATTTTGGTGTTAAGATTATAATAATGGTTCCATAATAATTATTAATTGACATTTTGAATGATTATGGAATCCATCCAATCTTAAAACTCGATGATTGATTCTATATTAATTATCTATTCTAAATGATTTATCGAATTTATTCTGATAAAATTAAAATACACTGTTAGGTTACAGTCAACTTCAATTTCAACAACAGGAGAACAGACAATGAAACAAGATTAACCACAAAAGAGCACATTACTGCATAAAAATATACCAAACCATTGATTATTAATTTTCAAATTACCCATTTGATTTCGAAACTTACCAGTAAAAAGTGAAGTGATAAAGGAGATTTTTTGGTAGTGCGGTGCCAGTTCACCTCTTCTTCGTTCGAGAAAACTAGAGAAGAAAAAAAGACCCGGTAGATCACGTCTGGTAACGAATTTAGTAACGTAATACGTCGCCATATCGAGAACAAGCATGGTGGGGGCAGACTACAGATTGTAAAACAAAATCTTGTTTTTTTTTACCAGAAGAGGGCGCTTTAACCCGAAAAAATCTACACACATCACAATGACGCAAATTACATAACAATAAAGCAAGAGGCAATTTTGAGATAATAAAATAATAAGGCGGGTCTGAAATCATTAAACAGAAATGATACTAGATGACAAAATATTCTGCTGATACTGTAAAACAGCCAACGAAAAAATAAAAGTTGATTGATTCAACCACAATTTTAGTATTTCAATTGTTCTAAAAATAATATCAAGTTGAAAACTGACTTGTAATAATTCTTTTTTTTTATTGTGAACTACTCTTTTTATTCGAATTTTTTATTTTATTCGGAGTAATGTAGTAGTAGACTTCATGATCTCTGGGTACACGGCAGCTAAGTATCAGTTGAATGGCCTGGCCAAACTGGCAACCCCGAATAAAGATATTGACAAATAGGGAGACAGCCAACCTAGGGCTAGATAACTCGGTTGGTAGGGTATCTGCATGTTAAACCGAAAGTTATTGGTTTCCTAAATTTTGTCTTTTTATAAATAATGGGGCTGTACAATGACAAATTTTATTATAAAATGTATTAAATACACAATTCACTATTTCTTCAGGAAAAAAACAGCACACATGCTGTAGGTAGTTTCAAAATTATCTCAGACTATCGTCTTGCTTTTTATTTACTCAAAATAAAATATTACGTTGAACTAACTTTCAAAGTTTTTTGTTTACACATTATTAATATAAATAATTCAAAATTTTACACAGTGAAACTTATCAAAGCATAACAATAATTCAACTAATATATTGACTTGACGAGTTGTTTTAAATACATAAAAATTCATACACAAGATTAATATTTTCATAACAAAAGTATATAACCTTTGCCCTAGGACTGTGTGTAGTAGGTGCGGTTTCACACATCTCCAGATTATAATTTTCTTGCCCTTTCTTGGCAAAGCCAACTGATTGGCTCAATTTAGAAAGTTTGAATTCTTTCACAATATTATTTATAATGTTAAATGTCAATGAGCTGGGTGTAAACTTGACCTTTGACCCTTTCGTTGGATCCATTTTCATGAGTATTACAGGCCATTCAGAAAATTAACAGATCAACGGTTCTAAAAAAAAAATTATATTTTATATATAAAATAAAATGACTTTCCAAAATCTAAAATCTATTAATACAAAGAAGGCCTAAAAGAAAATCATATTTAGATCATACTTTCACAGTCCATGGCTAGCTTCAAGTCAAGTACATGTATGCATTTTTTGCATTTTTAAAAACCAGGTTTTCAATTAGTTTTATTTTATAGTTATCAATTTTTGAAACTAATAACTGAAGTTTGAGTTTTGCTTGTTTCTTTAGACCCCCAACCAACCACAATTTTAACAAAAACAGCAAAATCAAAACGATTTTTAATATTTTCAGAAAACATTAAAACAATATCAATTCTCGATATATCGAGAATTACGGATTTATTTTAAACACACGTCATGAAATGGTGAAACGTGCAGAAACACGGGTGGGTTTTTCCGACTCCGATGACCGATTGAGCCTAAATTTTCACAGGTTTGTTATTTTATTTATAAGTTGTGATACACGAAGTGTGGGCCTTGGACAATACTGTTTACTGAAAGTGTCCAATGGCTTTAAACAAAAATATCCTTTCCACATTTTATACTTTTTTTTAGAGCGCCACAAGTTAGAATTTTAATTTACCATTTGATGTCTAATTTATCTGTCTCCCAACTTACCGAGCTTTTTTTAATTCACATGTTGTGTGACAGGTCTTTTTGAGTGGCAAAATCATTCAGTTTAAAGCCAAAGGTAAGGGGGGGGGGGTTTGGTTAAGGTTAGATCGCATCCCATCCAGTGGTAGTATACAACAAAAATTATGACCAAACAGCTTCAAATTCTTTTGCTCTTTTGATAAATTTTTTTTTTTTTTTTAATAACTATTTTATTCTGTTGTTTTATAATTGTATTCGTTGTAATTGCCGTTTACCTAAATGCTGTGTAAGGCCTAGCATTAGAAGGCACTTTATAAATGCCTATTAACTATAGCCTATACTATTATTATTATCAATACAATTCACCAATAATTAATTGTTTCTAGCCTATCTGGTTTCTAACAAAAAAATATAATAAGCTGTTAATTTCTATTGAATAATAATATTGCAGTTGCATTTCCTGCTTTGTATTTGTTCCAAATCAGCTTCCGTGATAGTCTCTGACACAGAAATGTACAACGTCTTCAGTTTATGCAGCCTCCCCATTAGGGAAATGATGGCATCTCCCGTAAACTTCATACTACTTCCCCCTAGGTCCAGCTCTTGTAGATTTGGTAACGTACTCAGGGATCCGACAGAAAGGTCTGTTAAAGAATCACAATCTTGAACAAGAAGTGACTCTAACCGTTTCAGTTGGCGACATATAAAATGCATGTCATCATCAGTGACGTTAGTCCGGCAGATATCTAAGTGTGTTAAATGTGTAAGATGCTCGGACATGGTAACAAAGCCCTCTTGTTTGACTCGGTAGCAGCTGGAAAAACTCAACCTCTCGAGTTTCCCTCCTCCGGGAATCGAGGCGAGATCTTTGAGGTCCTCATTGCAGAATCTTGTGGACCTCTCAACGTTAAGGGTGTGCAGATGGTCAAATCGACCTTTGTCAACAGCGGACTTGAACCAGCCAAAGGTTGTCTGGCATCGCTTGAGTTTCAGTATTTTCAGCGTCGGAGGCAAGTTTCCTGAATCGATGTTGGCCAGCATGGCATCTTCAATATGGAGCTCCGTTATGTTTGGGCAGCGTTCAAAGAGATTCTTCAGTACTGCATTGGAGATGCACTCCGTGTTCTTGATGGAGCTCATAAAACCTCGAAGATGAAGAGTTTTCAGGGCGTCTGTAAAGTAACATCGAATGATCTTCCATGTTGACTGGAGGTTGATACGGAATGAGCTGAGGTCAACAAACTTCCACAGTTCCTTCTCACGCATGAGGTGATACCATGCTTTGCAAACTCTGCGAAAACAATGACAAAATCAAAGAAAACACTTGAATGTATAATAAAATTAATAATAATAATAATGAAAACTTATAAAGTGCACAAATCCATAAAAGTGCTCATGGCGCTAAAAACACACACAAACAATAACATTAAAATAATATACAATAAAACAAATTAAAACGTAAGCCTAATGTATGTAAAGTTGTAATGTAGGCTTACATTTACAATTACATGTATATGTAATTAAGTTGGCCCATGATCTTTCCAAAAGTTATGCCAAGGGTTTTGCAATATACCTTCTCTGAATAAGGACAAAGGGTTCTAATGGATGGAATCTCTGGATATGGATCCAATTCCAAGAGTAAGACAGCCAACTACTTTGGACTGTTGGTTATTGTGTCCAAAATTTGTCTGTATTGTAATTATAATTGTATTATTTTTTAAATGTAAGCTCAGAAAATTTGCCAACATAATCATACATACCTCGCAGCTTTACATTTCTCTTTTACCTCCAAAAAGGAGAAAATCCTGACCATTACACTGACTGGAATAGAATCCATTATGTTGTATCAAAGACAGATAATTCATTGACATTGGCTTAGAATATTAAGACAACCGACTGTTTACTTCCGGCAACATAAACATGATTACCAACTCGCCCGATAAAGTACTCGCCTGGATAAACAGTACAGAAGACGAGTTTGTACGGGGCGACTTTGCAGACGGAAAAGAACTTGCGGGGACGAGCGAATGTGAGCGGCACGATAAGGGGAAGAAGCATGTGTCAGAATATGCAACAAATATTTATTTTGAGAACGAAGTTGCTAAAATCCAAAATGGCCGTCATGTAAACACATTTTTGACGGTGTTGCCAAGAGCTTTGAGAAGAGGAGTTCTTTATTGTGAACATGGTGAGTATTTGTTGAGTTCGTTAGAAAAAGAAAAAAAACGACTTTCTATTGATTCAAACATGTAGTTAGTAGATAAATCTACCGTAGTTACCCTCCTCTCCGAGTCTCCGATCTTCCGTTCGTAATTTCTGTTTTTGTACCCTGGACTCCGTCGCGTTGCCTGCCAACGGAGGAGTCCAACCTGGGCTATAGTAGATGTACATGAATGTAGTAGTTGTACTTGTACTGTAGTAGTACTACTACTACAAGTACTAGTGTAGTAGTACAGTAGTGTGTGCGTACAACGGCCAAGACAGTCAACTCTAACAACAAAGTTTACTTTAAGTTACACGAGGAAAAAGCTTATTCTGATCTCCAAAATGTTAAATTAAAAATAATTTAGAAATTGGATAGAGTAAACAGGTAAACATATATTTTAAGAACGAATAGTTTTAAGAACGAAGTAAAGTATTGTTTTTAAAACCCTATCTTTTGTCGAACTCCCACGTTTATAATGATATTTGTATAATAATAGTATATGTACATTACCATGATTAGTGCACCTACTAAGCATTTTTGTCATGTTTTTACCTGTAAGAAATAGACACATGAATGTTGATAATGCTAATTAATAAATTTATCAATTATTAATTGTGAGTTGTTTCAATTCCAACAAGTCTCCTTGTCCGTCAACAGGTGACAGTCAATGATGATGACATCTTAAGATCCATCTTGCAATGAGGATTGCAGCAGAAGGTGGTGAACTTTTGTGAATTTAAGTATTGAAGAAACTCTAATCACGGATGGTAGTGTGAAGTCACATCAAAATGCATTCAAGGGCGCACATGCTTCTAGAGAAGGAGTACCTCCTCCTGCAAAAACAGCCAGCTTGGGTGAGTAGTAGGCCTTGGCAACTGGTGCAACTCGTGTCATTGTCGTGACTATTTTTTGCTTTGTCGAGTCGCCACAACTATTTTTCAATTACTTGGTTAATCATGCCGCCATGACTTGTACAAAAATAGTCGCAACTACATGTACTACAAAAATAGGCTCCCTGTTTGGTGAACGGATTGTATTGCTCATGACTATTCATGAAATTGACCAGAAACCAAATAAAGACTATGTATTTATACCGAACTAAACGTTGTTATCTGCAGGGAATTGAAGCTGAACCTTTGAGAGATGACAGTTTGTTTGAATGGATGGCGACCATTAAGGGTCTAAAGGACACCATATGGGAAGGTAAATGACTACTAAGCCTTGTGCATGTAATTTAGTCTGAGTTCCGAGTTATTTAGGTCTAGTCCAAGTCACAAGTCAGGAGGAGAGCAAGACCGAGTCACGATTCCTTTTTCATGTTTCATACATGTAGTAGGAATGTCAGTCACTTCGTACCCAAGTCAGGTACGTGAATGAGTTGGGTACGGTTCTTTGAGACGAAGGACACAATTTGAAACTAACCTTCGGTTTTGGTTTTGGGTTTTTTCAAACCAAAGTAGGGAACTCGTTTTTAAAACAGCAAACGTAGTAGTTTATGGAGGAAAATTTATGTTCACTATTTTCACTATTATGAAACTGGAGTAATAAGCCCTATGTGGACATTCCACATGCAAGACTGCGGGCCGAGGCGGGATTCGAATCAGGATCCACTGAGGTGAAAGGTAGTGTAGAAACTATTTTAGCCAATCTGATTGCACTTGATTTTATTTTAATTTTTGTTACAGGTGGAGTTTTTGCAGTAAATCTGAAGTTTGATGAAAATTTCAACAACATTCCACCGTCAGTGCGATTCCACACTGTTCCATTCCACCCAAATAGTAAGTGTTAAAGACACTGGACACTATTGGTAGTTGTCGAAGACTAGTCTTCTCACTTGGTGTATCTCAACATATGCATACAATAACATTTAAAAGTTTGAGCTCGTCGAAGTTGCGTGATATTAATCAAAGAAAAAAAACACCCCTGTTTCACCATTGTCACACGAAGTTGTGTGCTTTCAGATGCTTGATTTCAAGCCCTCAAATTCTAAATCTGAGGTCTCAAAATCAAATTTGTGGAAAATTACTTCTTTCGGAAAAACTACATCACTTCAGAGGGAGCTGTTTCTCACAATGTTTAATACTATCAACCTCTCCCCATTTCGCGTAATCAAGAAAGTTTTTATGTTAGTAACTATTTTGAGTAATTACCAATAGTGTCCACTGCCTTTAAGAAGGGGAACATTTTATTTAGGAGTGATAGAGGCTAGTGTTAGGAAACTTTGTTGGTTTATGTTGTGAAAAGTTTACTTTGAGCTAGTTTTTCAATCTGGGTGTATAAATGTTTGATAAATAAGTTCAGGCCTTGCTTCTTCATTGTTGTTCTTTGTTACAACTTGCAGTTGATATGAACACAGGCCAGCCCTGTGTGGACTTCCTAGACGATTACAGCATTTGGAAGGAATCTTACAGTTTACTTTCAATCCTACTAGCAATACAGGTAATTTACACAATGCATTTTCTTATACATTTTTGTTATGCACCACTGCAAACAGTTTAAAATAGTTTTCAAAAGTCCCCCATAAACACTGTTTCTGCCTTTAGCCCATGTGTCCACTTGCCTGAATATCTGAGATATAAGTTAAAGACACTTGACACTATTGGTAAGTATGAAAGACCAGTCTGCTCACTTGGTGTATCTAAACATATGCATAAAATAACAAACCTTTGAAAGTTTGAGCTCGATTGGTCGTCAAAGTTGCGATATAATAATGAAAGAAAAACACCCTTGTCACACAAAGTTGTGTGCATTTAGATGTTGATTTCGAGACCTCAAATTCTGAATCTGAGGTCTCAAAATCAAATTCATGGAAACTTACTTCTTTCCCAAAAACTACTTCACTTCAGAGGGAGCCGTTTCTCACAATGTTTTATATCATCAACCTCTCCCCATTACTTGTCACCAAGAAGGTTTTATGCTAATAGTTGTTTTGAATAATTACCAATAGTGTCCACTGCCTTTAACCAAGTAAACCACTGATTTCATGATGACTAGAATAAGTATTGGCGTCTTGTGGCTGACTTAAAATTTATTACTTTGTGCAATGCAACTTTTATAGATGTTTAAACCAGTGTTTGTATGAGATAAAAAGCCCTCTTGTGGGAGCCGTGCTAAGTTTCCTTTCGAGATGATCATCGAAAACGAAACCAACAAACAAAAAGTTGTGTCCAAACCTGGAAGCAATTAATTTTGAATCATCATCTTTCTCTCTCTATGTGATTTTCCCACCCAGTGTCTCCTGTCCAACCCAGTTCTAAAGAATGCAGTCAACCAAGATGCATGCAGCATCTTATTGGAGACCCCAGACTTGTATAGACAAATGGTTGTCGACTGCGTGAGTGCTAGCCAACGTGTTCTTGGTAAATATAATAATAATAATAATAGTAGTGGCTTGTTATGTAGCGAGCATATCCGTCCGTCACTCAGTGACGCAAAAGGCACTTTAACATGCAGTATTTCCCCTGCAAGGTATGCGGGGCTGCGCTTTAATTATGAGACTCACTCCTTTTACATAGCACCATGTAAAGTTTACAAGGTGCTGTGGCGCAATAAGCAGCCAATCAAACCAGAAACACGGGGATGAACCCCTTCTCTTTTTGATAAGTGTATGCACTGGGTTCTTTTACGTGCGTCACACAACACACGGGACCAATGGCTTAACGTCCCATCCTAAGGACGAAGCATCATGGGTGGCTTGCTTAGGAACACAAGTGTCACGACTGGGACTGGAACCCACACGCTGCTGATCAAGACACCAGGGTTTGAATTTGGTGCTCTTAACCGCTTGGCCATGACACATCACTGGAGTGCTTGTAAAGTAAATGTAGTTTCACTAAATATTGTTGACTAGCATGCCGTCTGGGGCCAATTGCATGGCTCTGTGATCACCATTCTCTAAATGTTGTTGACTAGCATGCCGTCTGGGTCAATTGCATGGCTCTGTGATCACCATTGTCCGCTTACTGTGCTTACTGTGCAAGCAACAAATTTACACACAGAAAAAATGGCTGTAGTTTCACAGGATGTGTGCTAGTTCTTAACAAGCCATGCGAGGACATCCTACAGGCTATCCTGCTTTCACTCACCTTTTCTCCGGTAACTCTTTATTGCGTCCTACTTCTGGGCACATGGCATAGTGATAACATTCTCTCATTGTTCTCATTTTTACAGCTGGGGAGAATCTCCAAGCTGATGATGCAAAGGTGCGTTTTGATAAAACGGAAGACGGTCTCGTTGACAAGCCTATTACATCCCAGGGGAGGTTAGCAAAGGTATCGTTTGATGAATACCTGACAACCTGGAGTGGTATAGCTACAAGCAAGGCGCAGGCTAACATGAAAAATCCATGTGAGTTTGGACATTAACCTTAGCAATGCTTACAGGCAGTGGACACTATTGTTAATTACGTAATGGGGAGAGGTTGATAGTATAAAACTTTGTGAGAAATGGCTTACACTGAAGTAATGTAGTTTTCGCGAAAAGAGGTACTTTTCCACGTATTTGATTTCGAGACCTCAGACTTAGAATTTGAGGTCTCGAAATCAACCATCTAAACGCACACTTCTTCTCCTTGTGTGACAAGGGTGTTTTTTCTTCCATTATTCTCTCGCAACTTCGACGACCAATTGAGCTCAAATTTTCACAGGTTTGTTATTTTATGCATATGTTGAGATACACCAAGCGAGAAGACAGGTCTTTGTCAATTACCAATAGTGTCCAAGGTCCCTAAAGAGTGTGTGCCGTATTACCTTATCCATTAGGTAATGTATGTGTGCAGAGCCACAATCATGTGTACACTTTTTGTCATAAAGACGCTAATTAAACAACAGATAAATATTAAGCAACTCTGTGCAGATCTTTTGTTTGACAAGCTCAAGCACTTTTAATTCATAATTGATTCAATGACTGTTAATTGATATAAAAATAACATAGAGTTAACCACTACATCAATGGTTTTCAAACTGTTGTTCATAAAATGGACACAAAAATTGTGTACCTACAAATGTGGCTGTGCACAAATTTGTTGGGTGTCAGGGGCATGATGGTAACCCCCCTTTATATTGCTTTTTCATTGTGTTCTTGGAATCTCAGGAGTTCTTCAGAAGATTTATTTTTACTTTATTTATTTATTTATTTATTTATTTATTTATTTTTTTTTTTTTTTTTTTGGGGGGGGGGTACTTCTGTTTAAGAGAATTTTTTTCTTTTTTTACAAAACAGGAACCTATTTTCTGATAAAATGAGCTTTGTACTTAGCAAGCATCTTCCCATGAGAAAAAAATCCATCAGTAACTTATCCTCAATGATTTTCCCTCCTGAACTTATCCTGGTATAGTTCAGCCTTCTTCCTTAACAGTGGTCTGCTGGCCAAATGCCAATAAGAATTCTCTACAAGTGGTCCGCTGGCTAATTCACTGTTGAAATCATCCCTATTTCATTTGAAATATGGACTAGTGAAAAAGCTGACTGACCAGCGAAAGGCCAGCTAACTGGTCCTGCTTGCCAGTCACTGGAAAAGTTAAAGACAATGGACACTTTTGGTAATTGACAAAGACCAGTCTTCTCACTCATAATATGCATAAAATAACAGACCTGCAAGATAATGATGAAAGAAAAAATACCCTTGTCACATAAAAGTTGTGTGCTCTCAGATGCTTGATTTCGGCACCTCAAAATCTAATTCTGAGCTCTTGAAATTAAATTCTTGGAAAATTACTTGTTACTTCAGAGGTAGCCGTTTCTCACAATGTTTTATACTGTCAACAGCTCCCCCTTACTTGTTACTAATAATTATTTTGAGTAGTTACCAATAGTGTCCACTACCTTTAAGGGGAAACTATGTTGTTTTGAAAAGGTGCCTTTAATTATTGACGTTTTTTGTGTGTTCCACTTTGACAGTATTGGAAGCAATCAAGAATAATCCCAAGATGCAGACAGCACACTTTGGTCTACCTCTAGAGGAGCTTCAACAACACATGAAAAAACAACTTCAAGAGTAAGTCGCTGCATCAAACCCATTTAATGATAGGTTTGTGCCATAAGCACAACCTCAGATTTTTTAAAACTGTTACGCCAAAAAAGCGCAACATCCCTGTTTGGTGAACCAAATGTGTTGGTCACGACTATTCACGATAACACAATTTACTTATGAAACTCAATCAGACATCAGTGACACAATCCTTCAATCCTTTCAGCTTGAATTTTAATATAATGCACCTGCGGCAAACATTGGCACAATGCATCTTGAGATTAAAAAATTAGTAACAACTGGTGTCGTAGTCTCGACTATGAGGTGCGACTAGTCAGTAGTATATTTCACTAGTCACCCAGGTCTAGTGTTAAGGAAGAACCCTGACATTAGTACGTACATGTAATTTGCTTACAGTTTGGTTGGCAAAAATTAATGGGCGCATAGTGCATGTTTTATCTCACCCCACAATGTTTCCATAGTAACATGACCGATCTTGATGAGCAGTAAAATACCTTTATAAATATTGGTGGCAGAAGTATTTTTGACAAAGATCAAGTCTGACATCACGTTGTCATGGCAACATAGCAGATGTTTCAACACTGCTGCAGTAAGCCGCTGCAAAAAAAGTGGAAATGTGACAGCAAATTTCTGTAGAAACACATCTTACGTTTTGTTTTCATCAAGTCAGAATTCAGGGTTAAGAAACTTATTAAGATCCTCTTTTTGAATGGGCTATAACCGTTGTCTTAAATGATGGTGATCAGTGATCCAGACTTTGTGAAAAAGGAGAGCAATAGTTTGAGACCCGGCCCAAGATCTTGGAGCAGCTTTAGCACAAAAAAGCTAAGCACAGGATTTGTGCTTACCAGATTATGGTTACCTGCCTCATTTCACACATTATTATCTGTGACTGGTATCCTGTTCATTTCTGCTTCATGTGCTTTATTGATATACTATGCTAAATAATTTTGTTTTGCTTTAAAAGCAGCTCTGTGACATTGGGTCCAGTTGATTGGGTTTTCTCATAGGCCAAAAGTCAAAGAGCTGGATATGGAAAAAACAAGCTTAGCTCAATTTTGCTTACCAGAATGATGGGTACCACCCAAATTTCAATGTCATGTGTGCTGTTTTCAAAAAATGGTTCCCCGCATATTTTTGCTCGGCAAAAAAGTTATTAACCGATTATGTTCTGTTTTTTTGAAAAGAAATTAGTCTGCCATGGGCCCAACTTCACAGAGCTGCTTAAACACAAGAAGTAGCCAAGCACAACAAAAATATGCTTACTGGACTTAAGTTACCAGCCAAAGTACAGTGTCACATGTACAATCTATCACTGGTATCTTGCTTATTTCTACTGAGCAGAAAGTTGCTAAACTTAAATCTCTGCTTAAGCAGCTCTTTGAAATTGGGCCCTGATTGTATGCATGTTTGTAAGTCACAATTAAATTTTGGTTTTACCCTTACCCTGATGTGTGTAGCACTATATACCCAGTATGCTCCTGATTCCTGTGAAAAAAAATCACAGGAATTTTTACTTGGGTGGGATTCGAACCCACGACCCTTGCAATTCTAGAGCAGTGTCATACCAACTAGACCACCGAGATTGCCGATAGATAGAGGGTACAGCAAGGATATAATAGACTTGTTTTGCTTTCGATTTGGCAGGCACAATTCTTTGATGTATGGAAATTTCACATCGAAACCCGACAAGAAAGATTCACAGGATAAGAAACTAGACCACATCAACAAGATGAGGAAGATCTACCTGCCGTCACGGAAGATAGGTGAGGAAAAGTTCCACATCCTGACGTCCCCAATCAGATTTCCCCCTTGTTGAGATTCCCTCGGGAGAACTAACCGCAGCTACTCTGAAAGTCTAATATTTCCACTGAGTAAATTATCTCGGGAAATATTCAATATTTTGAAAGCGAATTTAAAATTCATCTCAGCTGAGCAGTCTCTGGTGACTTTTCTTGTCGTGGCTTCTGTTAAAGGGAGACTTTGTCGAATTTGTTGTTGTCATGACTGATATGTTTGTAAGTCATTACATCACAAGTGCCTGCATCTGCTGTACTTGCACTGCTTTAAGGACAGTGGACACTATTGGTAATTGTCAAAGACTAGCCTTTACATTTGGTGTATCTCAACATATGCATAAAATAACAAACCTGTGAAAATTTGAGCTCAATCGGTCATCGAAGTTGCGAGATAATGATGAAAGAAAAATAACCCTTGTCACACAAAGTTGTGTGCGTTTAGATGGTTGATTTCGAGACCTCAAGTTCTAAATCTGAGGTCTCAAAATTAAATTCGTGGAAAATTACTTCTTTCTCGCAAACTATGACACTTCAGAGGGAGCCGTTTCTCACAATGTTTTATACAATCAACCTCTTCCCATTACTCATCACCAAGAAAGGTTTTATGCCAATAATTTTTTTGAGAAGTTACCAATAGTGTCCACTGCCTTTAACTACTTCAGGCTCAAAAGTTTCCAATTGCTTATGTGTACTTGTATCAACAATCACCCATTTTATCTCTCGAGGGCCTTTTTTTATGACAGCAACTGATCATTCTGACGGGACCTGGAGACTTTGCAAAACAAAACCTTACGAAAAAGCTTCATTATTTAAAGTAAGAGGCTAGAAATATAACATCATTTTAACATGACAGCTCACACCTGTTATCTCCATGTAATTCCTTCAAAACAGTGAGTGGACCTAATTGGATCATGCACAAACCAGTTGGGCTGCTGACTTCTGCCCCAAAAAGATTAACTGCAGATACATTACGTTTAATGACCCACGTAATTCAATGTAACCACACCCACCCTTGAAAAGTAGGTTGTATGGTGTTGTTGTGGCGAAACTCAGTAAATCTTTAATGGAGCTTTTATAATGAATGTGAAGGCAGGTCCAACAAAACATATTTTTATACTCGGATCCTCAAGGGAAAGCAAGCTTAATGCATTTCGTATGCGCTTCTCTTAATCGTTGGAGTCAGTATTAATGAAGTGAGCGCAGCTTACACTAGAATTATGCTACACATATGAACAGGATAGCCAAGTACCGACTCCAAGTATGACGTAAAACTGAGCTCAGATAACAGTATGCACTCTGAGCGGGTGTAATTGGATAATTAATTGCGTTTTTATTATTACAACGCTCGGCTGATGATTTGCACTTGTTACTTCTCGAGGGTGAATTTTTTCGACTCGGGGAGGGCTCGGATGTTACACTGGACCCAAGGCCAGTGGTTTTGGTGTTGGGCCAGTAAACTCAGGGCCAGACAAATCCGTAGAGCCTTAATTCATAAAGCCTGTAAGCACAAATATTTGCTTTGCATGAACATTCTTCCTCGATAAAAACAGGATTACCAACCATCTTTTCACGTGATTTTCAGGATAAGCAAGCAACAACTGAATACCAGTAACAAGTAATATGCTTCACACTGATGATACCCGCGCCTACATCCATATGGGTAACCCTGTTTCAGCCCTAGGAGTAGGTGGCAAAGGCCTTTGGACAAAAATAATTGTAGGCCACACCTTGAAGTGGCCTTCAGGCCTTGTGTTTCTGGCGACTTGCATATAAAACAAAATTAGAAAAAATGAAAATTTGATTGGTAATCCTGTTTTTATCAAGCAAGAAATTTCATGCTAGGCAAATTGTTGTGCTTACAGGCTTTATGAAATTGGGCCCTGGTTTTTCAGTTGAATAGTAAAACCTTAAGACTGTGTAAGATCATTTTCAAATGTTGGCTATGAGTCTGATAAGAATACATTTACCTTTCAATTCTATTCTAGGGTGTATACTTAAAAAAACCGGTAGTGTCGACTCGACTAAGTAATCAAAAGTTGCGACTACGATACTAGTTGTACTAGTTGCCCAGGCCTAATTAAGAGTGTGTTTTCTTTGTTGCTACAGCCCCACCGCCCTCTACCGCCCAAAGTGAGATAGGTGATCCATGGGAGAAAGATGTGGATGACCTGGTGGAGTGGACGGCCAATCTGGACGAGGAAGAGTTAGAATGACAACGGGTCAACTTACAGTTAAAGTTCTCTATGATCTAGAAGTACCTCATCCCAGCAGAGAAATGCTCTACAAAATAACAAGTCTGCAGAGTACATGCACGGTTTAAAGACTAAGGCTGTAACCCAATTATTTGCTGTAGCTGGATCACCACGTTAAAGGCACTGGGCAAGTTTTATACTATTAACAGCTCTCCCTTGTTTTTTACCAAGTAAGTTGTTATGCTTATTTGTTGTAAGTGTTCAGTGCCTTTAACAACATAGCAAAGACAGCTTTAGCTTAGAATTGAATATTGTCTAGTACAATGACTTGCCTAGTCACAGTGTACCGCTTAGATTTGAATTCCATAGACATTTGTTATGTCAAATGGTTCAGGTCAAGCTTTGGTACACGTACCAACCTCCAGATGGGCAAACCTTGGTAACACTGTGCAATATACATTCATTCAAAATCTGGTATTGTGTTCGCCGTCTCTTGCTTGCCCCGAATCATTTGCACAACAACTGTCTCGATAGTGTGAAGAATTCACAATTAAGTAACTTGTGACTAAGCAAGTCATTGCACCAGATTCTTTAAATTGAATCTCACTTGAAACAAATTGCTTATTCCGACGCAGTCGCAGTCATATACTGTAATATGCCTAACAAGAATATACACTTAGCAAAATATCAAGCAGTGAAATGGTTTCAGTATACAGTGTTTTAGCTGGTCATCGATATTTGCTGAGAAAATGTTTCTGTGCTTAGGATTTTTTTGTGTTCTTTAGCTTCTTGATTTAGACCTTCAAAGTATGGTGAATACAAAAAAAGTCTTTGAAACATTTTCTAATTTTGTTTTCTTCAAAGTGTGTTTTAAGTTTTAGCCAAGGCATTTTCTTTAAAAGGGAAGGGTGTTTATTTTTGTGAGTGGTTTATTTCCCCTTTTTCAGATACTTAATATAAAGTATATTTGATTTACTTGTACATAATCGGTTTAAAACTTATAAATGTTTGGAATAAACTTTACACCGTCCTGAAAAAAGGGTTACTTTTTATGTACAATTTATTTCAAGTCTTGTCGCAGATGAGGTAAAAAATAAAATTGTTTTATTGCATGTAACTCTAGTTGCTGACAGTAACAACTGTTACCTTATGTATTTGTCTCTATGTGACAATTTAAGGGACGGTTTGTTTAATCTCTCTTTTTAACCCGTTTAAGATTGCATTTTTGGTTTGCAGAAATAGATGGCACAAACTAACTAGTTCTTCATTTGATGTGACAAAATTTAATTAGTGGGGACGTTTCTTTCAGAAAGATTTTTTACCCTATTGAATTCCTTCATAGTAGGCTACTGTCGAAGAAAAAGGTTTTATCACCCCAACAGATGAAGGACTTCAGTAAACTAACAAGTCTCTGCACAAAAGCGTACTCTTCGAACTTGATCAGATTGGAATTCAGTCGAGAGGGTTATCTATCTCTCCAAATGCAGTGTTTTGTTACTTGACGAGTCCGTCAACCCACTCTTTTCACCCTATTCGTCTCCCTCATCATGTTGATGTATACCTCATCAACCACTGCTTCCCTTCACGATGAATGTCAGATTTAGGTTGGCGCGGTTTCCCATTTCCACGTTGGAAAATAAAAGTGACAGCTCGCTCCAAAAGTCCTTTCTCGCCGACACAAAAGCATTATGAGCTTTTTTGTTGCCCTTGAGCGCGAGGTTTGCATGCTGCTACTCTATCCAATGAATCACGCCCCTGGGGACAGGGTTGTCTTCACTAGAAACCACGGTTGCGTACTGTCGTCAAATAAGGTCAAAGTTCACCCATGTATCTAATCCCAGACGATCATCTTCAGGCTGGCTTTACCCGTCTCTTCTAAGGGGTGACAACACATGGTTGATAAAGAAACGCATAGCTGGTATAATGTGATAGCAGCCATCATGCCAATAATAAAGCGCGCTCAGCGTGTGTTGTTACCGTTTGAAGAGCTGACAGAAGTCTTCACATTTTCCCGCCGGCAACAAACATGAGCACTTGTTTAATTCCGCCATAATCCCACTCATATATTCCCGTGGGGGGCTTCGGGGAAAAAAACGAGAAGCAAAAAAACGAGTTGACGGTGAGTCCGTGATACGGATATTTGATGCCGGAGTTAGAAATTCTATCCCTACTAAGACTTATCCGACTACTGCTGATATACGACCCGTTTTTTCTTCTTCTTCTTGCGTTCTGTGTCAACTGTCTCTTTGGAAGATATTCAGTCCAAATATTTTGACCGATGGCTTTTTTCTTTCTGGGGGATTTGTCCTTCTTTACTTGATGTAGTGTGAACACATAGAGCCGGAAATCGGTAATTATTTGGCACGGGCCTCGTATTGGTTTCCAGCCTGCCTATCTTTTGTTTTCTTAGTGATTTTGTTTGGATTTGTATCACAACGTCATAGGCAAAAGCTGTGTAGTGAGGGATGGTAGTTTTCTTTGAGCACATGGTCGCTGGAAGCCATTTTAGGGCCATAAGCATGCAGCACAACCCAATGTGCATTATAGTCTTGCACCCTGTATGTATGCATACACGCGTTGTTTGAACGAAATGGCTGAAAGACCACTGACGCTATTGGAAGTTGTCAAAGACCAGTCTTCCCACTCGGTGTATCTCAACATATATATAAAATAACAAACATGTGAAAGTTGCAAGATAATAATGAAAGAACAAAACAACCTTCTCACACGAAAATGTGCTTTCGGATGCAAGTTGATTTCTAGACCTCATCTAATTCTGAGGTCCCGAAATCAAATTCATTGAAAGTTACTTCTTTCTTTAAAACTACGTTACCTCAGAGGGAGCCGTTTCTCACAAAGTTTTATACTATCAACCTCTCCCCATTACTTGTTACCAAGTGAGCTTTTATGGTAATAATTATTTTGAGTAATTACCAAGTGTCCACTGCCTTTAGTTGCAAGTTGTAGCAAGTCTGTCAATATACTTTTTTATTGCAACGTCACAGCCCGAGCTTTGAAAGTTGGAAAACTTCAAAATGTATTCGTGTTCGAACTATCGGGTCTGATGAACACTGGTTCTATCTAATTTATACATAATACATGTTATCTTGTGCCTTAAAAGCCTAAGCACTGCCTAGGTTTGACTTTCATCTTTGTTTATTCCCAGATAATGGCATTTAGGCTAGGATTATACTTGAGCCAAGGCGTTGATAAGTTCACGTGCCCTTCTAGTGACCCCGTTTAACCATTGAGGGTCAGACTCGCAATTAGAGTCGCAATTTCTCTAGACACTGGTCGGTATTCATGGACAGCTCTCTGGAGGAGCGCCCTGGGAGATACTGTAGACAAGTTTTCCGGGAAACTATGGTCCGTCGAGAAATGCAAACCACGAAGAAATGCTTCCACAGGCAGCGAAGCGTGTCCAAGTTGGCGCCTGAAATCACCACGTGAAGCAGGCCACGTGTGTGGCCGGCCCCCGTGCGCTTTTAGACCGACACCTAGTCTAGGTTCCTAGACCATTGGTGTTGCGTGGTCACACACAACCAACGTTCCGATTATGCACGGCAAAAACTGTACACGCTTGTAATGAACGAACGCTAGCGGGCGCTCTGTTTCTCTGATTTCCGGATAGCGCCCGCTAGCGTTCGTTCATTACAAGCGTGTACAGTTTTTGCCGTGCATAATCGGAACGTTGATTGTGTGTGACCACTCAACACCAATGGTCTAGGAACCTAGACTAACCGAAACAGTAATGCGTCACATGGGAGTGAGATGGTAACCCTGACTAGAAGCGCGATTTGCTCCGTATTTGCAGAATGGATAGTCGGAGCTTTCTTATCTAGCCTGATGGTTGTCTTGTAAATTTTATATCAAAAACCAAGTATTTCCCCATCATGCAGTGACTGTTCAGGGAATCGTGTTTTGATTTGTTGTTGCCTGAAATGGTAGTTTTTGTGAAACGAGTGAACCTACAAAAACTAGTTTCGCTTTCGCGAGATACTTACAAATTTGAAACCTATATTTACGGTGATTCAGATTATCCTGGATCTTAAACGTCCACAGGTTTTATAGTGGTCGTATGTATAATAGCTGGGTTGGCGTATTCCTCGCCTTCCACATCTGGGACCCCGGTTCGAATCCCACTATGTGGATTAGGTTTTCAGTCCCTACCTGACTGCGTGGGTTTTCCTTGAAATAATTCTTTTGGGTTTTCCTCCCATATCTAAAACTGAAACTTCCTTCCTTCCTTGTCTTCTCTTCAGGGTTCTTGGCTATGTACAGTGATTTAGTTTGCCTTTCTGAGTGTCCTTAGCTTCACAATCAGAACGAATGAAATGAAATGACACGTTGGGACACATAAAATGCGGATAGAACCAATGTTTCAGTGTGTATTGTGAATTAACTGAAGGTGGAATACAGTGTTATTAGTTAACACATAATACCCTTAAAGGCAGTGGACACTATTGGTAATTACTCAAACTAATTATCATCATAAAACCTTTCTTGATTACGAGTAATGGAGAGAGGTTGATAGTATAAAACATTGTGAGAAACAGCTCCCTCTGAAGTGACGTATTTTTCGAGAGATAAGTATAATTTTCCACGGATTTGATTTCGAGACCTCAAGTTCAGAAAGCACACAACTTTAGGTGACAAGGGTGTTTTTTCTTTCATTATTATCTCACAACTCCGACGACCGATTCAAATTTTCACAGGTTTGTTATTTGATGCATATGTTGAGAAACACCAACTGTGAAGACTAGTCTTTGACAATTACCAATAGTGTCCACTGCCTTTAAAGGCTTTATGAAATGTTACTTTAAATAACGTGTGTACGACATCAACATCGATAGCTATGGGAATTTGCATCGGGGATAAAGATATTAATTTTGGTTTTTACTCTCTACGCTTTTGGGAAAATTATGCTTGATCTGTGTCAAAACAAGAAACAGTCGTCGGACAGAAACGATCAACGTAATTCCGTGATGAATCAAGATAAGAATGAGAGAAGAAATTATCTTCTTCCAATTTAAGGAAAAGGCAATTTTATTACTCGCAATGAATGTTAGTAACACCAGATATACGAGAGCTAGTACGCGGCCGGACGACCTTGTGGTGTAGCAATCTCTGACGTCATAGCTGGGTAATTTCTCCTCCCAACCGGCGATGCGATAGGCCTACTTATTGTCAAGATTATATCCAGTAATTGGAGGGCAATTTTTTATTATTTTTCAATATTGTCCATTTCCGCCGTAATTGTTCCCAAAAGCATCGCGGGGGAGTTATCCAAGATCGACGGTTCAATTTGGATGATATTTCTGAGGTTTGAGTAATATTGTTTCATATTACAACGGGTTCATTTGTGACGGTGCATGCATTGCATTATATAATAGCGACTCCCGTAAGCATAGTTTGTTAACCCGTGGACTTTCAAGTTAATTGTCGTTGTATGTGAACTAATATGTTAATAATGTAGGGTTCTACGCCATTGGTTGTGTAAATATCTAAGTATTTGGCCATCTTGGAATAATTAAACTCATGGTTAGATACTCAAAGATGAGGTATCTATACAGTTTTTCCCCGTTTTTATGTTCACAATCTTTCTAATTTCCCCGATTATGGGCTACTACATGTATAGAGGGGCAGATAGAGGAATTATTTAGTGGAGTTGTGCTTTTAGTAACACACGCGTAAAATTTGGCACAAGGTCAGAGAATATTTCCTTATTTTGTATTATTATAGTATTATACGCGTACGAATAAATGTTTGGCTATTATTATGACCGTTGTCATCTTTATACGTTTATGACGTCATCATTCTGCAGCAAATAATCTCAGGATCTCAAAAAGGTTGCGTGGCACTTCCAGAGCTCCGTACTGAAATAAACAGTCCATACTTATACTTCATAAAACAAATCGATTTGACAATAATTATTCCCACGTTATCTGGCATGGCATTATTGGAACTCTGTACACTGGTCGGGAACTGCAAATGTCTATGAACTTCGGTAATAAAATGGGGTAAACCAATGTGACCAACAAACTTTCTTCAAGTACAAACATTACCCCTCCCCCCCCAAAAAAAAAAAAAAAAACTTTCTTATTTTGATCAGTTCTATTATAATAATAACTATACAGTTTATCAAGAGTTCAGATAAATGTTTATAAGCCGATGGTTGTTTGCCTGCTCTCAGATTTAGCCCGACTGGCAATGACTGCCTTTACCCTGAGGTTTATGCAGTACTGGTCAGGCTTCGCTTCAGCAACCATGCTTGCATGAGGCCATTATTATATGAACGCATTCCAGGCAGTGGCGGTTAATGTAAATTCGGACCTCCATTAAAATTTCATTTCGAACGTAAATTTTATTATTGTATTTTTTTTATCAGTTTAGATCAGCGGTTCTTTGAATTGTTTATGCTGTGAGATTTAATTATTCGAATATACGGGCACTGGGACTTAAAAAGATGAATATAATAATAGGCCTATACACAGTTTAGTTTAATTTATTACCATTATTGCACAAACATCAAAACACCTTGTGGTGCAACAAAGGCCCAATCGATCACACAATATTTCATTTATATATACAATTATAGTAGTAGAGGTGGCAAGACCTTCGTCAGAGGCATAAACAAGCACAAACAAAAACATATCAGTTTACAGAAATAGAGTAGCTGTGAATTCCTGGAAAGCATCAAGAAAAAAAGCGAGACAATTATAACCTATCAACGTTATTAATTTGCAAAATGTGGTGGTTAAAGGGTCTATGTCAACAGACTTTACACTAAACTTTCACCGTTTGAAGATAATGATAGTAGAAAGCTTCCCAGAAAATTGTACTTGCTGAGGTGCTGTAATTTTTGAGAAATGAGTTAAACAATGTTATGAAAATTTCGTCTCAGTTTTCATGAGACGAAAATTATTTTAGCATGTAAAAAGGTAAGATACGAAAATTATTTTAGCATGTAAAAAGGTACTTTCAGGACATTGCTTTACTCATTTCTCAAAAAGTGCAGCACCTCATCAACTAATATTTAAAAGTACGCTTTCTACTATTATCTTCAAACAGTGTAAGTTTAATGTAAATCTGTGGATGTTGTGTTTTGTGTTACAAAAAGTATCCAAATCCTTTAAAGACAGTGGACACTATTGGTAATTGTCAAAGACCGGTCTTCTAACTTGCTGTATCTCAACATATGCATAAAATCAGAGGGAGCTGTTTCTCACAATGTTTTATACTATCAACCTCTCCCCATTACTCGTAATCAAGAAAGGTTTTGTGATGATAACTTTGTTGAGTAATTACATTGTGAGAAAGGGCTCCCTCTGAAGTGCCATAGTTTTCGAGAAAGAAGCAATTTTCCACGAATTTGATTTCGAGACCTCAAGTTTAGAACTTGAGGTCTCGAAATCAACTATCTAAACGCACACAACTTCGTGTGACCGATTGATCTCAAATTTTCACAGGTTTGTTATTTTATGCATATGTTGAGATACACGAACTGTGAAGGCTAGTCTTTGACAAGTACCAATAGTGTCCACTGCCTTTAACAGAGCCATAAATCGAATTATGAAGTATGGGCCAAGTTCTAAGATCCGAACAGTGTTACTGATGTGTGAAGTTTATGATGACACTATTTACACACGCTGACAGGATGGACCTTTCTTTGGTAACGTCAGCCGCCATATTTGTTCGCCATTCGCTGGTTTCCAACTAAAATGGCCGGTCATAAGTACTAGTGAATTTATCCCATTGAACTATTTGAGAGCATGACAGTTGAATTTGTGTGGTATGTTTTACGTTATATATACTATAGCGTAGTAAACTGTACTACGTGGATTGATTTAAAATCCAATATAGAAAAGCTCTGATTTCAATTAAATCGAATAACTTCCGTCTCACGACGTTCAGTCGATAACATGAAACGTAAATTCGGTATTAAGCAGTTAGACCAACCGGCCGTGCTAGCGTATCGCGTATGACGTCATCATCCTCTTGTCACGTCACTCGACTACAGCAAAGTGATAATCCAATGCGGACATTTAAAAAAAAAACTGTCCCGCTTCAATATTCTATTTTAATCAAAGGAGGTGAGCCAAAATGCAGGTCAATGTTATAACTGGGCTGTGTTCGTACTGTACATGCTGTATAAAAGGGAATGGGACGGTACGTCCACCCATCCAAAGCAATAAGTGAGGCTTCCTTGCGGCCATTTTGGCACTCCACGCGCGGGGAGAAATGGACACGCGCATAAAATATAGTTCAAACACTAAAGCAACGTTTATTTCTCATATTATAGTTAGCATTCGGTCTGTAGTCCATTACGTCTAAAACGTGTGCGAACTTGCAATGTAAATAGTCTAAGTGGCTGCAGAGAATACGTTCCCAGGGGCGGGTCACGTCAGCATGTTGCGAGGTTGGTGCGGTACCTTGTATTTTGCTCATTAACTTCATTAAAATGGATCTGGTACCCATGTTCAATCAAATACAAAAAAAAATATTTAAAAAATTCTTAACCAATTTAGCAGGGAACCAAAAACGTACACAAGTTATCAGCAAGTCTGACAACCCATATAGACCGTGCACTCAAACCAATGTTTTTATCCCAAGAGCGGAGTATAGACAAAACACGACTCTGAACAAATTTATCTTCTGAGCTAAACTCAGCGGCAAGCTAGACGCAATCAATAAGCATCATCATGACATTCCCGGATAATCAGTTTCTGGTTAAAGGCACTGGACACTATTGGTAATTATTCAAGATACTTGTTAGCATAAAACCTTACTTGGTAACGAGCGATGGACAGCATGCCTGCTGTTGATGGTATACAACACTGTGAGAAACGGGTCCCTCTGAAGTAACGTAGTTTTTGAGGAAAGAGTTTATTTCTAAATCAAATATCAACATTATTTAGGTCTAAAGCCTTTTGTATAGGCATCTGAAAGCACATAAATGTATGCAACAAGGTTTTTTTCTTTCACTACTTTCTTACAACTTCGATGACCAATGGAGCCAAAAATTTCAGAGATTTGTTTATGCACTTGGATGCACAAAGTGAGAATACTGGTGTTTGACAACTACCAAAGGTGTGTGTCTTTAAACCAAAAGCACACTGCTTTCTGCATCTGCTAACTCAATTACGCTTAGAAATCGTCAGCTGTTTGTTATGTTAAGATTATGTTATAAGCATAAGCGGGAGGGGGTGGGCGTGGTTGGAGATTGGAAGGCTGCGACTAAACAAAAATATCGGAAGAATTGTGGGCGTTACACTCCCTTTTTCTAAAGCAAAATCGTTATTATTGTCTGCTTAGTTGTTACCTGCATGCAGAGTAAGGTAATACTATTGACTACCTAGTTTTATTTTGATGTTTCTTATTTTCTACAAACAAAAGCTATAGCGAGGTTTCCTCCTACCGCATAATACAGTGTATCGCTTTAGGTGGCTGGGCGGTCCAGTGGCTAAATGGTTAAATGTTATTTCCCCCACTGTACGTACTCATACAGTTAATCAGCAGTGCTACCCGGCATTTCTTTACACGGTGCTGTTTATCAGAAATATTGCTGAACACATTTTAAGTTGCTTGACAGAAAAGAGACGGGAACCAGCTACTATTCATAACAGATATCACAGTCAGTTTAGCCGGTGACCCTTCCCTTGCTATAAGCGAAGAATATTTGTGCTTATACTCGTCATGAAATTGGCCCGACACACCTGCACTTGAAATTGAAATTAAAGGTTGGAAATTGTTATCACAGGCTAGGTAGGAAGGTACACCTGAAAAAACACTTTGCCATTGCATGACACTTGCACTGGAAACAGAATATTTGAAGAAGAAAAAAAAGTAGGAGGAAATTACATTTCTTTTTTCATTATCTAGATGTTCACCTGTTTTTGTGTTTAAAGCTTTGTTTTGAGTGTTTATTGTAATAAGAAACGATTTATTTTGAGGAGTCTATATTACATAGTGGACAACCCATACATTTTTAAATGATTGTTGTAGAAGGGGGAAACGAGTGTGGCTGTGTGTCTTTAATTCAAGAAATATCTCCGTAAATGTTTATTTTATTAATAAATAATTAAGGTGGACACTTTTCATTAAAGCTCATTTAAAATTCACCCCCAAACATTCACTTCAAATCTCCCCTTTTGTCCAAGTAAATAGTATAGTTGCAGAATTTGATCCCAAGATCAGATGGTCACCATATTGCTCAAACATCAATGATTGGTTTTTAATTACATTTCCCAAGATGATGGGTCACTCTATATCTGCACTGATCGCAGGTACCTAGTCCTACGCAAACACGTATGGAGAAGCTAGATGCAGAGAAGAAAGAAAAAACGCAGGGCGTCACATGCAGTTCGCACCTGCGCTCGCTTTTTTGCGCGGGAATTCCTCGTGTGCATAATAAATGTCGTGTCATGCATATTCATTAATAATTCATCTTTCGTGATAGAGCATAATAAACTGCCTGGTGCTTTCCTGTCGTCATCAGCGAGCCCGTTTGCCGCGTGTACACGAGTACCTTGCTGCCACAATGCATCAAGCCCATTCCGTGTCATCATCATATGAACAGGAAATTTTCATTCCATTTTCTTCGTAGTAGTAGCTCGGTGAGGGAAGCTGGACTCTCAGTCACCACCCACGGTTTGGAGGACGACTACTTGCATGCCGCGTGCATACAGAACGGTTTGGGGGTGAGAAGAGGCGCTCGTGCCACACACACTGTCTCTTGCTTGTTGCCAATACGGCAATCTTGTGAATGAGGAGCTGATTGGGTTACTACGTATACTCTGTGATAATCAACAACATTCAAATGTCATATTGGAGGAGTTATCATCTCTCACTCGCCACCATGCTTCAACACTTAACTGTCAAGTGAGATTATCCTGTTGTCGTCTGCTATTGTTCTACCATGGTTCTACACGACAGCTACACTCTAAAAATAGCTACGCAGGCCATGTCATGAGGACGAAGCAAACCAACATGCCTACATTCTTATCAACAATGAGCCTTTAATTGTTGTAATATTCAACCAGCCTTTCATCAGCACGGATTCACTGTCAATGTGAGCGTGGTGGTCCTGGAATCAACACGGGTCAATCGCATCGACCGGCCCCATCAACCCCCTACTCCATGGTGCGTTTAGCCACTAAGTGGCATCGGCAACACGTTTGAACTCGCCCATGAAGAAGACAGGGTAAGTTACGACCATGTGCTTAATAATACACAGCAATGTGTTGCATACGTATATTGCACTACGATAAATAAATTACACACACAAATTATGCCCATTACATGTAGGCCTAGAGGTTTTAATGTATGCGGGTTTTCTGTTGTTCTGTTGTTCTGTTGACCTACATTGTTAAACTATAAGCGGTTACAGCAAACTCTTGCTCAATGGCAAAACTACCTTCGTGGTTTCGGCAATTTAACGAGAAAAACTGTGAGACCTACATTGCCAAACCATATACCTACCGCACAGCCATAAACGACGTTCTAATTTTTAATCGCTGTAATATAAAACCAGCGTGACATTTGACATTCAATTTATCAGTCGCCGATTGAGGTGTCTGTGTACATAACTGGAGATGTTTATCCTTTACTGGATTTTCATCCCTACTCGTCTCAAACCGAAGCGGTGAAACGTATATACAGACTCGGCAGAAAAACCACTTGACTATGTTGACCTTGTAATGATTAAATTCCCCGTGTACATCATCCATCCCCTGCTGATGTAACAAGCTTTGTATTTGTAAGTCGTTTTCTCCATAAATTAAAAAAACCCAACCCAACCGTGATTTGGATACGCTTAGTCGTAGAGCATTGAAATTGCGTTTCATGTATTATAGGCATAATATTACAACACCGTATCGGCAATACTTGATGTATTGCATGGTATTTTTTAACCTTGATTGGGCTGTCATAGCCCGGCTAATTTGACACGTAATGTTTGTTGTATTAAATGTCTCAGATTGTTTTGCTGGGTGGGAGACTGGGTGGGCGTGTCCAATTCAATGAAGGGGTCATTTTCACAATATAGGCTTTAGGCCCTATGTTATTGTATACCCTCCTAAAATATTTTTGGCAGTGCTTAACTCTGTTTGATTAACCAATTTACATCTCTTTCATTTTTGCCAAGACTGTAATTTTCTAATAACCTGCGCCAGTATAATGTCATTTGACAGATCTATGGCGCGGTACAAATGGCAATGGTTGTCACTAGTCAAGATTGAGGAACTGCGAGTTTATTATTCCCTATTTAATTGTATTGCCCCATAGCCTCATTCCATGACAAAGTAAACACTCTCAGTTTATATCCCATAACAATAATAATAAACAGCATTTATAAGGCGCATTATGAGTAAAAGATTCCTCAATGCGCCTAACAATACAAACTAAAAGGCAAAAATCAAGACCAATCAAAATAATAGGCTAGGGCCTAAATACTTTTAAACCGAAAAATAACCGACATAAAAAAGAAACAACAATGCAAACAAAAGTAGATACAAATTTAAAACATAAGAAACAGCAGGCCTAGAAGTATTATATAGGGCCTTAACCCATAAAATGGAAAATATAAAAAAAATACAAGAAATGTATCATAATAGATGTTAAATTTGCATCGGGGATAAAGAATATTAATTTTGGTTTTTACCCATACACCGATGTGTGTTAGCACTGTATACTCGGATGTATCCATAAAATAATTTACAACGAACGATGAACAATCAACAAATGTAAAAATGTGTTTAGTGACTCAACAGGTTCAACAATGCGCACAAAACTAGATACAACCTTAAAACATTAGAAAACAACAGACCCAGATAGCAAACAGTATATCATGATAAAGCAGACAAGAACATTGTCATGGCAACCATCAGCACAAACCAAGAGCAGAAAACTAACAATACAAAATGATCCCTTGAAACCAAACCACGCTTGGTATTTTCCCTCCGCAAACATTTAGAAACACGTTTATGTGCTCCCGTACTTTCCTTTGAACAATGTTTACGAATAATGTGATGCCATTCATTGACATACTAATGGCATTCATTGACATTAATGCGAGGGTACAAAGACTTAATGATCCGTCAACGTCAACCATCTTTAAAGACACTGGACACCTTTGGTAATTTGTCAAAGACCAGTTTTCTCAACATTAGCATGAAAATAACAAACCTGTGAAAATTTTATGACTAAATCGGTCATCAAAGTTTCAAGAGAATAATGAATGAAAAAACCTTGTTGAACAAAGCAATTTGTTTGCTTTCAGATGCCTGGTCCATGAAAGGCCTAAATTATTTTAATATTTTAGTGAGAAATTACCTCTTTCTCAAAAACTATAATGTTACTTCAGAGGGAGCCGATTTTCAAAAAGTGTAGTACTATTATATTAACAGCTCTCCATTACTCGTTACCAAGTAAGTTTTAATGCTAACAATTATTAATTATGAGCAATTACTAATAGTGTCCAGTGCCTTTAAACGAGATGAACCGTGAAGACGTTAAAAATAGCCTGCATTAAATATTTAAAGCAGAATACATAACTAATAATTATTTCAGAGAATGTGCATTTCACTTTTAGAACTCCAGGGTCATAAGTTGATCCGGATTCCAGGTCTCAGAGGGCCTGACCCATTTACGGGTCAGAGTGACCCAGGAAATAATGTTAAAATGGAATTTTTAGGATTCTGCGTCATTTTGAGATTGTGCGTCAGTTTGAGCCAAAATTTGGGTCATTTTGACACAGGGTCCGGGTCATAAATACTGCCCATTGACAGATTTCTTATAGACTTTAATAATGGAGGTGCCCCTTGCAAACATTAGAAATGGCCTTGCCATCTCAAAGATGAAATTCTAGGCTTTAGTGTAAAGTCTTATGGATCATTGAAACGGGATATAATTTGACTGTAGATTTATTCCAGATGATTTGGCTACACTACACTTGCTTGTAAAGCGCAAAACTGTGTTCGTATAAAGTTTACTCCAGGCTTTAACCTCGTACATTGGACTTCGTTCTCTCCCATCACAATGCCCACAAAATACAAGTTATTGTGAGAAAAGAATAAACACATTTTGGAACAAATCATAAAGTAACTTCACATGTGGGCTTAACAAATACTTTAAAGCTTCGATTTTTTGACCAGTTATATTAAGTTATATTTTGTCACGTCAGTTGGCACGTCATCCTGCGATTTAGTCAAATAATTTTCTTCTATTCAATTGTTTATTTAATTGAATAAACTCGCGTAAAAATCAATTGTGACAGGTTAATATCAATAGTGCACTTAAAGGGTCACTGTATGTTTGGTATAAGACGTGGTAAGAAGTACGGCAATATTTCGAAGTAGCCGACTGCGGTTATTGAACAGAATACCATAGGCAATTTTAGTAAAGAAGCGTTAGAAATCTATGGGGATGAGTCTTCTTGCGTGGACATGATTCGCTCCAGGTTTTCGGCGATATCTTAATACAAAAATTCTATCACTGAAAATGAAATTGCACAGGTTAATTGTAACTACAATGTGTATAGGACTAAAACAATCGAACGGTTCCACAAAACAAAGGTTACTTCTTTGCTTTAAACCTTTCAGTGATACGGTCATGGGTCCTTAGAGAACAATCGTTGAACTATTCGTCATGAGTAGTGGTGAAATCGTCTGGAATTTATGATAATCATGTTCAAATAATATAATGTATGAAATAAGGTGGTTATAATAATAGGTGTGGAAATGCAGTGTAGGTACAACTCGTGAGAGATTGTAGACATTAGTGGAACATCGTGATGCCGCGAATCTGTAACCAAAGTGCAGTCGAAATATTGTAAAAACACAGAAAATACAACTTGCTTTGGTTTTATTGTTTGTGGATTTCTAGTTTGCATACCGTGGTTAGGATAAACATACAGACTAGTTGTGATGTCACACAGACTAAAGGCCTTATACAGACACGTTTGATAAACACAGCGATTTAATTTTTTTTTAAAGCCTTAAATCTTATCCATTTTTGAATCGATGTTTTTATACTTTTATTTGTTTAGTTTGATAGTTGAGATAAACATGTTCCTTTGGCTTGATGCTTTGTTCGTGTAAATCCAGGGCACATTTTCTTCCTATAGTTTGTTAAGGGCACCTCTTTGAAACATTACAAGGGGCACTGTGGGCACTGACAATGGGCATTGAAGGAATGGTGCCTCTGTTGGTAGCCTTTATATTATACGCGATTTGGGGTTGGACAAAGAAAATTGACTGGAGCGGGATTTGAACCAATGACCTCCGGTTTAACGTGTCGGCGATCCACCAACTGAGGGTGCGTTCGTTTAGCTTCCCTGTGTCGACCCCGGTGTGTGGCGTTTTTTTCCCCCAGGAAAAATGTGGGTAATTATCTGCACACGTTCGTCCTTGGGAAATAAAAACGCCACACACCGGGGTCGACCCGGGGAAGCTAAACGAACGCATCACCCATAGTTATGTAGCCCTATTTTGTAAATATCTTTGTTCGGAAGTGCCAGTCAGAAGTCATACTTTTGTACCAACAACTGCACACTGTGTTTGGTTAACATCGACTACCTAATTTGCATAATGAGCATAGTAAGACAGAAATGGTGTCATTTATATAGAAGGAAAACCTTAAGAATATACATCTGTCTGTGTTTGTGTTGTATTCATATCATTGCCCCACCCGGTAAACATTTTCTATGAACACCCATGTGAAACGAACCGAAGATTGTGTCATAGGCAGGTAATTATTGATGTTGCACGGTTTTCGCACGGTATCACACAGGGAACCCGACATAAGTGTTCCCATGCTGACAACGATATGGCCAGGGTATGATTAGCAGTAACAGATTGTGAAGTTGATCGATGCACATGTATATGAAGGTGATAACGTTCACACGCCCCAATAGTGTGACAAATCTGATGCAAAGCGCCCTCTGTTGATACATACGTGCGTAACTTGAATGTACATTTCAAAATGGCCTCCGCCGATTTGAGGCTTTAACTCTCTGCTTTAATAGCACAGATAAATATACATTTCCATTGTTGATAAACACACCGTGCCGGTTTGCATTAACGACCAATTAATGTTAGCAAAACATTCAATCGATGTTGTGAGCGAGTTCATAATTTTCTGCAACTATAAATCATACCTCCCATGCCTTCACTCGGAATCTAGTGCGAACGGCGTTTTGTAGGTTCACATTAAAACCACAATTTAACAACATACTTCAATGTAGTTTTGACTATAAATTGTTTCAGTACGAACATAGGTACGAATGAGAGTGACCCCCCATAAAATCAGTCGTTGGAGAGTTACAATTTTCTCATAAATATTCACATTAGTTTAATGGGAAAATTCTATACTATGAAGACGGGAATAGTTTGACAGTTTATTGCTCCGTGGTTTATGACACAACTGACCCGTAAAAAAATGGTCCATCTCACAGCTTGGTGTTTGTTAACGAGAAAAAGTGAGGTGCATTTTGGCGTGACAAATTCGATCATCATCTTAATATTACCCAGGCCTGTTTGCCTCGTTTTTGAAAGGACAAGGGCACCAAGGCACTTTCTCCCTATGAGGAAATTGTAAAATTTCGACCGTAGCATTTTAAGGGCACCAATGCAGTGACTAGGGGGTAAGGAGGCAACTTTAGGTCTGGAAATACCGTACTTTTTAACAGCAAACGCATACACGGCTCTCATACTGATTGTCTGTTGTATACCCCGATTGGTGTATGGGGGAAGGGCACCGATAACCCTGTCAGGATTTAGGGTTTAAAATTAAGGGATGTATGTGTGAATAAAAGGAATTAATATAGCACGGCGTTTCTTGCAAATTTCATCTTATATAAGGCTAGATAAGTAAACAAATCAGTCTGGTCCCATTTTAAACCAAAGCAGATTAGCAATCCTTTTTATACAGGTAAACAGGAAATCTGACCGGAAAACAATAGCGTGAGAAGGGCCCCACTAATTGTTGATAATTTTTGCAGTTTGAAAAAAAATCTACGTCTAATACAATAATCCAATTGGAAATTAATAATTTAACTCTAATATACTTATTTATTTATGTTGGGGGGGGGGGGGGGGTGCTAAAGACTGCCATCACCATCCAACCTGTTATTTTATCTCTGAGATTTATAAACGCAAAAAGCCTTCACTGCGTGGAAGGTCGGGCCGCGTTTTCTTTTTAAAGAAAAATGAAATGCATAATTCACCGGCAGCGAAACTCTGCACATAAAAATTAATGGTATCCCCAGTCGCTCGAAGTCTAGTTATGTTTATACATAACGCTGTTGTCCAGTAAAAGCCTACTGCTATTATCGAGAGAACAAAAATGTTCAAAATTCTTACGCGAGAATGCAAATATACAAAACTCGAAATTGGAAACTAATCCTTTGATCCAATGTATTGTATTTATTTTTGTCGGTGGTGTGCAAAAGACTGCATATTGCATTACCGTGCGACCTTTTATTTTATTTTGATTTGGAGCTTCTTTAGACGAAATATTCAGTGTCAGATCAGAGGGAAGAAGAACAGTTTTAGTTGATAATTTGATCACATAGATCAAACTACCCAAACTATGTTATCCAACTTATAGAAAAAACATTCCACAGTTATCAACATTATAATGTTAGATTTGTATTTGTTTATTTGTTTGTTGGTGTCGTTGATTGTTGTTGTTGCCGGCGCTGCTGATGTTCATGTTGTTGCCAATGATTTTGTTGAAGATGTTTTTACAGCTGATTCCATATCGCACGTTCCTCCACCATTTTCAACATAATTTTTACATGTTTTCCAAAGACAATATTTACGTTTTAGTAAGTATTATTTTGAGTTTGTTTGTTTCTGTTGTGCTTATGCTACTTCAGCTGTTGTTGTCATTGTTAATTCTGATTTCCCAATGCAATTTCTTCATTATATCAAGTCGCGCCCTTTTTCTTTACCAATATTTGGCACATCAATAAATGACCCTTGACACAGGGCCATCGGCACAAATAAATGGCGCCAAATCTAGCAAATAGCACGAGCGGGTTTCTTTGTTGGGGCGTCTATGCGATCGTTTACAGTGCTCATTAATATGTACCAGGCAATAGTTCTCATTTATAGTCAAAGATATGCTGGAGCTCAGACGACTCTTTTTTTAAATGACTATGAAGGGCGAAACGGTAGAATGTATTTACTATGTCCATGACGATTAGTTTAGCAAGCACTATTAGTGGGGAATTTTCATAGGGAATCTGTAATATATAATTAGATGGTAGGCTATTGTTACTTAGCAACAATACTCTGTGAATCTTACCAAATTTGTTATAATCTTTAGTAAAAACCATGCACTTAAAGCCATTATACACTTTCGGTAAACAGTATTGTCCAAGTCCCACACTTCGTGTATCACAACTTATATATAAAATAACAATCCTGTGGAAATTTAGGCTCAATCGGACATCGGAGTCGGGAGAAAATAACGGGAAAACCCACTCCTGTTTTCGCGCGTTTCGCCGTGTCATGACATGTGTAACAAATCCAGTAACTTTTTCTTTTTTTCTGTACCGAAAAGGTCCAATGGCTTTAACGTGAGACTTGTAGGAACGCTAGTTGGTAGCAGCACGTGCGCATGCCCAGAATAAGGTAAACAGTCAACATTTATCGGCCATACTCTCTGATCACTATGAAAGAGGTCAGCCTTCGATTTCACCAAACTCTTCCTATCTCAGGATTAATCTTAGGACTTTGGACGAGTTGAGTCCCGCATCCAAATACGTAGGAAGCATTGAACCCATCTTACGTTAGGACAGGTTACTCGTCCTAACTCGAGTTAGGATTAATCCTAGAGTTTCGTGAAATCTGCTGCAGGGAATATACTGCTGCCAGCTTAGCTTATGAGAAAAATGGTCTGGTCCTTTGTTTGAATCGATCATTTTAGCATCCACCTCTGCAAATTCACACTAGGGACGCGACAATGACGTAGTACTATAATAAAGGTCAACTACCAATATGATCCAAACGATCAAAACAGTGTAATGACTGCAATATGTTTAGTGGACATGGTATGTAATAGATACACATGTATTAATTATAGCGTGGGCGAGGCATTGGGATGGCACCAAATCGTCACAGTCTGGTACTAATGACTTACATTGATACAGGCTCTGTCTATAGGCTCATTAGTGGTTTCGGTATGTGGGCGGTTTCGTTTTGTTTAGCGATTTGGAGTACGTTCATGTGCTTATTTGCTCAATTGCGGTGATCTAATAAAAGCGGTGCTGATTTTGAGGGCCTTGAAATGTAATTTTCTTGACTTAAAAGCATCGTGAACGATTGGTAGTTGTCAAAGACCAGTGTTCTCACTTGGTGTAAACCACCATAATTATAACATAACAAGCCTATGAAAATTTGGCCTCAATTGGTCATCGAAGTTGCGAGAAAATGATGAAAGAAAAAACACCCTTGTCAGGCGAAGTTTTGGCGTTCAGATGCTTGATTTCGAATTTGTGTGTTTTCAGATAGGAATAAAAGACTTCTAGCTAGAAGTCTTTTATTATTTATGTGAGAAATCACCTCTTTCTCAAAAACTACATTACTTCAGAGGGAGTCGTTTCCCTCAATGTTTTATACTATCAACAGCTCTCCAATGCTCGTTACCAAGGCAGTTTTTAAGTTAATATTTGTTTGACGTGTACCTTCCTTTTAAACAGTGTATTATTTCAGATGTAAATGTCGTCTCTGGAGGATTGATACTGATGGGAACATGGTCGGGAATGAGCTCTTAGATTTAAACTAAACTTTTCATCATTCGATACTAATCATGCGATATTTCTGTTAAATGTAGGCCATAAATATAAAATATACTTTTTATATTGCCGCTTTGCATATCTTGTTCCCTGTTTGTAATTGCAATAATGGATACAGATTATCATATCAAAAAGCTGTCTGACTTTTATGTTAATCTTTGATCTCTGTGACTTCTTTCTAACTAACACTGTAATGTTCCCTTAAAGGCAGTGGGCAGTATTGGTAATTACTCAAAATATTGATTAGCGTAAAACCTTACTTGGTAACGAGTAATGGGGAGAGAGGTTGATAGTATAACACATTGTGAGAAACGGCTCTCTCTGTAATAACGTAGTTTTCGAGAAAAAAAAATAATTTTCCACAATTTTGATTTAGAATTTGAGGTCTCGAAATCAAGCATCTGAACGCCAAAACTTCGCTCGACAAGGGTGTTTTTCTTTTATTATTATCTCGCAACTTCAACGACCGATTGAGATCAAATTTTCACAGGTTTGTTATTTTATGCATATGTTGAGATACACCAAGTGAGAAGACTGGTCTTTGACAATTACCACTAGTGTCCACTGTCTTAAATGAATATAGTTGTAAAAACTGGTTATATGGTACGAAATTGGCACACCAGCAATAAACTCCCTGAGAAATATTTCAAATTACATCCAAATCATACGAGAACAGAAAGGTGATATATAGAATGACAACAAAGCTTACCATGCCAGGGGGTTTGGTTACACGTAAATTGACGTCTTGCGGTCAAAATGCAATTTCGCTGGCTATTAAAGCCATTATACACTTTCGTTACAGAAACAAAAAAAGTTTACAGATTTACAAATAATTTACAGGGTTTACAGAAGGTAATGGTGAAAGACATCTCTTGAAATATTGTTCCATGAAATGCTTTACTTTTTGAGAAAACATTAAAACAATATCAATTCTCGTTAGCGAGAATTACGGATTTATTTTAAACACATGTCATGACACGGCGAAACGTGCGGAAACAAGGGTGGGTTTCCCCTTTATTTTTTCCCGACTCCGATGACCAATGGAGCCTAAATTTTCACAGGTTTGTTATTTTATATATAAGTTATGATACACGAAGTGTGGGCCTTGGATAATACTGTTTACCGAAAGTGTCCAATGGCTTTAAGAACCTGAAATTAACTTTTGATTCAGGGTGTTTCATGACAAACCACACACAATTACTGGCCATTCTACTTGATGGCACACGTGTATCAAAGTTGCCTAATCGCAGAAATGTTAATGAAGAACGTTCACAAAAAAACCTGACGAAACATAACCAGTCGCATCATCTACTTTTCTGAAAAAAGGTTACAATCATTGTTTCTATCTGAAGCAACCAATGCACTCTCAGAAAAACAAAAAAGGACGTTAACGCATAAATATAGGTCTAATAAAACCCTATAGACAGAAGATGATTTTTAGATATGGGAGGAAATCTCAAATAGGGAAAAGCCACAAAATGCGTCTGATTTCGACCCTATTATGCAGCTAGGGTCGAAACGTCGAGCTATAACTATTTTGTGCAAGTTGTAAGCATATTATAACATTATGACAAGTTTTAAGAGCAGTTTAAGAACACAGAGTACAACAATTTGTAAGTTATAAGCAAAGTAACACATGATAGTATAGCAAGTTGTAAGACACCGTGTCTTAGATGGCCACTTCATGGCCTTTGCTCTTCAACATTTAGATGAAGAGCCGTAACTCTATTTCCTCCGTGGCCTTCGATAGAGTATTATTTTTACACGTTAGTCCTGCGTGTATTGATTTAAGTCATCTCGTTTCCACAAAAAGGCAACGTCACCTTGAGCAGTGACTGATAGTTGCAGGTTGATGTCGGACGTAACCGAGCGTGCTATAATGAAGTATCGCAATGTAGTTATAATCTGCAATATGAGTACATTAATGTTCGAGGCTGAGCAAGATTGGTGGTTTGTAATTGGGAAAATAATTACTGAAACCCGCTCATTACAAGTTTCATTTATTTTTTCAAGCCTGCCTAATAATACTTATCTGGGACTCAGCTGTACTCGGTTTGAGTATTAACACGGAGTCTGTGTTAAAAGGAAGGTACACGTTTGGTATTTACTTGGTAACGAGCTTTGGAGAGCTGTTGATAGTATATAAAATTGTTGGAAACGGCTCCCTCTGAAGACGCATAGATGTTGAGAAAGAGGTAAATTCTTACTAAAATAATAGAATAATTCTAGCCAGAAGTCTTTTATTGCTGTCTGACAGCACACAAATTCAACTTTGATGACCAATTGAGCTCAAATTTTCACATATGCCTAGGTTTGTTATTTTATGCATAATTTATTGAGATACACCAAGTGAGGTCCATTGTCTTCAATATGTGTGGTTATCCTGGTCTTACTAAACAAAGGTCGAGTAGGTCTACAGGTACGTATTAATCATTCGAGAGTCGAGTATGAGTAACGAGTAAACAAAGTTTAACTTGAGCGAGACTGTATTTGCATTAACATTAGTCTAGGTTCCTAGACCATTGGTGTTGCGTGGTCACACACAACCAACGTTCCGATTATGCACGGCAAAAACTGTACACGCTTGTAATGAACGAACGCTAGCGGGCGCTCTGTTTCTCTGATTTCCGGATCTCATGTCCTCCTGTGCTCACCAAGGTCTAGGACATTGGCTAAACAATTTGCTTATAGTTATCACAAAATAAAAGTAATTTACATAGTCTGGCCACGCCTTCAATTTGCAAATGTCCTAGACCTTGGTGAGCACAGGAGGACATGAGATCCGGAAATCAGAGAAACAGAGCGCCCGCTAGCGTTCGTTCATTACAAGCGTGTACAGTTTTTGCCGTGCATAATCGGAACGTTGGTTGTGTGTGACCACGCAACACCAATGGTCTAGGAACCTAGACTACATTAACATAAGATACGAGTACACAAAGTATTAGATCCCTATATTAGTACAATTCGAGTACAAGAACAGAATGAAAATATTTGGGTACAAGTACGACGAGTTACAGAATGAAGTATGATAGTACGAGTACGAGTAGGACAGAATAAAGTGTTCAATGAAAAACGATTACATAATGAAGTAATGTAGTAAAGGTACGATTACAGTGTTCGATTGTACGGGTATAGAATGAAGTGAGTACTAGTGCGAGTACAACTTGGCCTGCAGAATAAAGCACCCGAGTACTAAGGATTGCGAGTACAGACTACAGTATAATAGTCCTAGTACCAGTACGAGTACGAGTACGAGAACGAGAACATACTAAAGTATTCGAGTACGATCGGAGACACAGTACAGTAGGGTTATATACTGGTTGAGTACGCAGTACTTCATACGAGCATTGCCATGTACATGTACTTTATCAAATTGACAAGCGTAAACCGTACGATTTATTGAATGACCTCATCCGCCATGTACACACAAATATTCCGTGAAATTACAAATCCGGAAGCCCCAAAGCCCTCTGGCGGATGGCGGTCAAGTCGGATCAAGATAGTTATCCACAGTGGCGGACGGTCGACATACTTTCCGTTATTTGTGCCGAGATTATGTCCGCACACGCGACTTCCCATCGCCTCACCTATAGCTGTCGAGACAGACCCTGGGTTGTCATACAGCAGCCGATCGCATCTTAATGAGCTAACATATCATTGGTTTCTAAGTGTAAATTCAATTCCGTTTTCAATAAGGACACCACGCCACCAACCTGTGACTTAGTTCCATTAAAATGTGACGGGCTGGTTAATAGTGCAGACAGCGCAACATAATGTATGTTTCTTTGTTGAGATATATTGTTCATGTTTAGAGTGTAACTTTGGCTTCTCATCATATGCATGAAACAACAAACCTGTGAAAATTTTAGCTTAATGGTCGTCGAAGTTGCGAGATACTAATGAAAGAAAAAAACACCCTTGTCACACGAAGTTGTGTGCTTTCTGATGCTTGATTTCGATACCTCAAATTCTAAAATTGAGGTCTCCAAATCAAATTCTTGGAAAACTACTTTTTTCTCGAGAACTAAGTCACTTCAGAGAGAGAGAGCCGTTTCTCACAATGTATTAAACTATCAACATCTCCCCATTACTCGTTACCAATCGCGGTTTTATGCTGCTAATTATTTTGAGTAATTACCAATAGTGTCCAATGCCTTTAACAATCCATTCTTTTTCGAGTAACTTTGTTTTGTATTACCGGAAGGATTGGTCGCGAAATGCACGAACTTTTTGTACCGACTTTGTATTGTTATAATTGGCTGTTTAAAGGCAGTGGACACTATTGGTAATTGTCAAAGACTAGCCTTCACAGTTGGTGTATATCTCCACATATGCATAAAGTAACAAACCTGTGAAAATTTGAGCTTAATCTGTCATCGAACTTGCGAGATAATTATGAAAGAAAATAAAACACCCTTGTCACACGAAGTTGTGTGCTTTCAAAATGCTTGATTTCGAGACCCCAAATTCTAAACTTGAGGTCTCGAAATCAAATTCGTGGAAAATTGATTCTTTCTCAAAAACTACTTTACTTTAGAGGGAGCCGTTTCTCACAATGTTTTATACCATCAACCTCTCCCCATTACTCGTTTAATCAAGAAAGGATTATGCTAATAATTATTTTGAGTAATTACCAATAGTGTCCACTGCCTTTAAACATACAACGGACATTCAGCGGCACCGCTTGTATAACATCAATGTTAACTCAACGATTTTATGAAAACAGAAATATGATGGCTTTGGTTCACTCAAGATGTTTGGAGAAGGAATGTTACCTCAGCTCAACATGTTTTAAGATAATATTTTTTCACTCTGATCATGTTTGAGATTCCATGCACACGCAGAGTACACATACTTCTTTACAAACGATATCAAAGTCATTGTGGTCACATAGAGACGTAGCTCTGTATTGTGATTTTGTGGATTTTGTTTTGTCAACTCTCAATTTATCGGTCGAAAGTTTTCTTTAGACACCTTGGTAAACTGGTTTACCAGTCATTTTGTGTCTGATACACTAAAATGCCTGATTTTATGAGAGGTGTGGGCAAGCTTTTAAAAATAATATGATAAGTAAAATGTTTACCAACCGCAAGGATCTTTTGTATAAATAAATACAAAAATAGTTGACGATTCAACCCTGGCGGTGTCTTTCTCGAAGGCTAGAAAAAAAGAAGAAGAGCAAATAAGAAAACAAAGAGGAAAAGACTTTGCTAGTCAAGCTTTTCCCCGAGCTTTTGTCCTGATTAAAGTATTGGCATTTCTAGAATGTATACATTAAATATTTTGTCAGTCTTCATGAACAATTCAGAACTGTACTTCATCTTTATTTAAATAGAGTAAGGTTGTAGTTAGCTGTTTGTCATAATTATGAAACGCTTCATGTTATAATACGAGCAGCTGCAGTTTTCACAAATCATCAACCACTGTACCTTATCTTGATTCATAGCTTTTGCCATAGTTGTGAAACGGCGCTTTATCTGCACTCAAACATAGTATGGTTAGATGTCCTAGAAATGCTGTGCTTTATCTTGAATCATTGACATGTCATAAGTGTGAAACAGCGCTTTATCTGCACTCAAATAATATAGTAAGGTTAGATGTCCTAGAAATGTTTTACGCTAACACATAGCAAGGTACCACAGATATGCTGCCTTCATTTACTTAATAATGTACCTCATCTTGATTCAACGACAAGGAGTAGCAGCTTTGCCATAACAGTGGAACACTGCTTTATCCTACACTCAAATAATGTAGTAAGGTTATATATAACCACAGATATGCTCTTATTTCCTAAATCCATATATCTTTAAAGCCATTATACACTTTCGGTAAACAGTATTGTCCAAGTCCCACACTTCGTGTATCACAACTTATATATAAAATAACAAACCTGTGAAAATTTAGTCTCAATCGGTCATCGGAGTCGGGAGAAAATAACGGGAAAACCCACTCTTGTTTCCACGCGTTTCGCCGTGTCATGACATGTGTTTAAAATAAATCCGCAATTCTCGTTGTCAAGAATTGATAATAGTTTTAATGTTTTCTCAAAAAGTAAAGCATTTCATGGATCAATATTTCAAGAGAAGTCTTTCACCATTACCTTCTGTAAACCCTGTAAATTATGTGTAAATCTGTGAATTTTTTGTTTCTGCACCGAAAGTGTATAATGGCTTTAATCAAAGAGAGATGTGCTTATAAGAATTCATGCCAAAGCAGTCAACTTGTATCGCAAGACGACTTACTGAAACTTCGATGCTAAGTTGACGTATAAGATTTGCCCTTATTTAGTAAATGAAGTACCTTATCTTGATTCAAAGAGAGTAATGCTTACAAGAGTTCGTGCCAGCATCTGCAGCATTCCACCGAGTATAGTAAGCCTACCCTTAATTCTTAATTCATATACAGTAGTCTCACAAGCAGCAAGAATCAAAGGTGGCTGGGATAAAAACCAAACTCCCAATATTCCCGAAAGTTCCAGGAATTAAAGTTTGAAGAGTTTTATTTGTAAATATGTACCTCATCTTGATTCAAAGACAATAATTCATACCAGCAGCTGCAACGTTGCTGAATAGAAGCCTACCCTTAATTCTTAATTCATGTACAGTAGTCTCACAAGAAGCAACACTCAAAGGTGGGTGGGATTAAAACCAACCTCTCAATATTCCTAAAAGTTCCGGGAACCAATGTTTGAAGAGTTGTATTTGATAGCACTTTACATCGCCTACACTAGAAATAAACCACTCAAAATGATGCGAGTTGAATGCACTGGACAGTAACTTATTATTGTGAGGTTACTTGATGTCGTTCAATTTGTTTTTACACAGTTGGTCGTTGTCGGTGTTCTGAAATCAGTTTGGTTTAATCTGTTCGAGGCAAGGTAAAGTGGTGTTAATGAATGCAAAGCTGCTTTTTCGGTGCCCTCACGATATCTGAATTATTGGTTTAACAAGGGTGGCATGATCTTGGTGCTTGGTTGTGCTTTTGGTTCTTTCGTAATCTTTAAAGGCAGTGGACATTATTGGTAGTAACTCACAATAATTATTTAGCCGAAAACCTGACTTGGTATTCTAACAATAATAGGGAGCTGTTGATAGTATAAACATTGTGAGAAATGGCTCCCTGTGAAGTGAAATAGTTTGTCGAGAAAGAAGTAATTTTCCACCAATTTGATTTCGAGACATCGGAATTAGATTTTGAGGTCTCGAAATCAAGCATCTGAAAGCACACAATCTTTGACAATTACCAATAGTGTTCAGTGTCTTTTACTGATCAAGGCTGTTTTTTTTCCATTTTCTTTTTTGAATTGGTTGTTGTGATTCTTCGTCACCATTTGGCACCAATGTTCACGCATAGATTCTTGAGTCTTGAAGTATAATACTCAACTTCCCTCTCCTAAAAATGGTATAAATGGAGTAGGGTGGTGCAGTCCTTTGTATGCTGTGATTGGTTCCTGACTGTAGAATAGGACAACATCCTCTTAAATTATTATGTGGCTTATTATGAATTTTGATGTAATGTGGACTTCCAGTCAAATCCGGCCACCCTGACACAGAACAGGGTCAGAGTGTCACACGGGACCCGGTTCCGAGACAAATAAATACATTGACTTTGTCCATAAAATAAGTCAGCTTGGCTGAAACATTATCTGGGTAGCAGTATGGCACTACTAGAGATCCGTACATGACTTAAAAATAAAATAAAATAGGATGTCACATTAACGTACAACTGACCCACAGTCGTTTCACACCATTACGACGTATTGTTAACTATATCAAAAATTAGTGCAAATGCATTCCGTCAATTTCAACGACACACACGCATTTTGGACTTGATTGTCAGTATTCTAATGTAGGATTTCCAATACCGTTCGGAATAAAGACACTCTGATGTACATAAAAAAAGAGTGACTATACATGAAGTCTTGATGAGACTTGTTTTTAATTTGGTGTTATTCCGCATGCGGAATAACACCAAATTAAAAAAAGTAGTTTTCTTGTTATGTCACATGCAATTGTGTTGTAGATGAAGATAACAAATTTTAGACTCTTTGTTTTCGGAAAGATGATTGAGGTTTTAGGTAATTCATCTTTTATGTCCCCCCACTGTAAATGGTTTTTAAGCTGTATTTTTAGAGGAGAAATATGACTTCGTAGAATCCTTAGCGACCTAATGGGTTGCAAAGTTGAGCTAGTGCGTGGTTGTGGTCACGAATAAAAAATATTAAAAGATGAAAATAACCAACCCGGCCAGGGGAGCTGAAGGTAGGAAATGATATTCCTCTTAACAAGATTGTAGGATGGAGGGAAAACCAGTAATAATACGTTTATTCAATGTTGCAGAAATCACAAAATGAATAAAACAATGAATGAACAAAATGCAAAATGATATAGTACATGTGTACATTTTCATTAAAGTGACACAAAAAGTGAACTTTAAACACATGGCAACCTCTAGGTCCGGGGAGAAGCTACAGTTTTTGTTCCCCAGCCTAAGGACGGACAGACAAAATATTAAACAGAGATACATGAAGAAAAAAAAACACAGGAAGTTACCGTCGTTGTTATTCCCATGACACAATTTCATACAGTGCTTTAGCATGGATTTAAATAACGAGTTTTTATTGCTTTAGTAAAAAAAAATAGAAAGAGTTCGTAATGATTTATAAAAGTCACTCAGACTTTTCCAAAAAATAGTGTTATATATATGCACTAGGCAATACGATGCAGTAAAGAGAATAAAGTTATTGGAATGGCTCTTTGTTCTAAAAATCAGAACAAAGCAAGAGTGTATGGTTGAGAACATATAACAGGAAGGTTTCGTGCTCAAATTTGCCATACATGTCTGAATGTTAAAGGCACTGGACACTATGGCAATTACTCAAAATAATTATTAGCATAAAACCTCACTTGGTAACGAGTAATGTGGTGCTATTGATGGTACACAACTTTGAGAGAAACGGCTCCCGCTGAAGTAACGTAGTTTTCAAAAAAGAAGTAATTTTCCACGAATTTGATTTCGAGATCGCAGATTTAGAGCTTCAAGTCTCGAAATCAAGCATCTGAAAGCACACAACTTCTGTGACAAGGGTGTTTTTTGTTTCATTAGTATCTCGCAACTTGGAAGACCGCATGAGCTCAAATTAACACATTTTATTTTATTTTAGGCATATGTTGAGAAGTGAGAAGACTGGTCTTTGACAAAAGTGCCCAGTGCCTTTAAGCAACCGCTTCCAGGCAGCACTCATGCGTTAACGTTGATTTGATTGAAAATTACGGTTGGTTATCAATAAAAGACGAAGTTTTGTGTTATTAGGACTTCAACCCATTCTATAGAGTAATATGAACATATTACTCACTCTGTCTGGTCTATTTATTGTGATTTGGATAGTCTGTGCGCCAAACTAAAAGCCATTTATTAATTTCACATTCTATTTATTTTTCAAGTCCCTGTAAGTTCTTTGACTCTGAATTTTCTCGCCCGGACTATGCTGAAGAAATATCTGGGACAATGAGGCTAATATTGTTATTGCATGATGACGTACATTGAAGGGGAGCTGCTCATTGGTCGAGAACTAAACCACTGCTTCTGTAATGGTTACTTTCTTTTGAGAAAACTTGCAGTATTTGTTATGCTAGTAAAAATGTAACTTTTTTTGGTATTACCCATACACCGATGTGTGTTAGAAACTGTATACTGAGCACTTTCCTGAGCTCTGTAAAAAAAGTCGGGGGCATATATTACTCGAATGGGATTCGAACCCGCGACCTTTGCAATTATTTAGATAGCTAGGTTAGTAGAGCACTGATGACACGTATAAATCCGGCTTGCAAGTTCAATCTCAGATGTTCTTAGTACTTGTTCACGCCAAGACACATGTGGTCAAATTTAAAAAACATGGATGACTGACGATTGCCAAGGGTCTGACCCGGGTTGCTGACCCGGGTTGAGATATAGACCTCCACGTACATCATGCGAATATTTGAGTCCGTGTGTGCAGTTCGTTGACGTCCATCGGGGAAAGGCTGATACTATGGAAAGGGAAGATTTTATAGAAGGTTCAAGGACCTGAATTCAATCAAGATGAGAATAAACCACCTTTCTCTGTCTTTAAAGACACTACGTTTTTGGTGATGTTCAAAGACCAGAATTCTCTCTTGGTGTATCCCAACATATGCATAACATATCAAACCAATGACAATTTGGTCTCAATTGGTCATCGAATTTGCGATAGAAAAATTAAAGAAAAAACACCATTGTTGCATTACTTTGTGTGCTTTCAGATACATACTAAAAGGCGTCAGGTCTGAAGTCTTTGTTTATTTGAGTGAGAAATTGCCTCTTTCTTAAAAACTACGAAACTCCAGAGGGAGCAGTTTCTCACAATGTTTTATACTATCAACAGGTCTCCATTGCTCGTTACCAACTAAGGTTTTTTGCAAATGATTATTTTGAGTAATTATCGATAGCGTCCAGTGCCTTTAAGAGGCTACTGCCTTCAGGATGGACATCGGCGTGGATTAGAGATGTGTTGAGTCTCTTCCAGACGCCTGGGGAAATTTCCATGCAAATCGAGGGGATGTGCGAGGCTGGGGGACAAAAACCTTTTGAAAATAGAAGTAAATTTACATAGTTTCGAGGAATTGACAGTTCATGGACTGGTTTGAGTCAGTTCCTCGACCTATAGTGGAAACTTGATGAGATATCAACTGAATTTGTAGTACGAGAATATTTTAAAGGCAGTGGACATTATTGGTAATTGTCAAAGACCATTCATCTCACTTGGTGTATCTAAACATATACATAAAATAACAAACCTGTGAAAATTTGAGCTCAATCACTGGTCGAAGAAGCGAGATAATAATGAAAGACAAAAAACACCCTTGTCACACGAAGTTGTGTGCTTTTAGATGGTTGATTTCGAGACCTCAAATTCTAAACTTGAGGTCTCGAAATCAAATTCGTGGAAAAATACTTCTTTCTCGAAAACTAGTCACTTCAGAGGGAGCCGTTTCTCACAATGTTTTGTACCATCAACCTCTCCCCATTACTCGTTACCAAGTAAAGTTTTATGCTAATAATTATTTTGAGTACTTACCAATATTGTCCACTGCCTTTAAGGGGAAACAAGAATTGGTGTGAAATATCAACAACTCATGTAGGTTAGTTAGCTGTCTCTTTTTAAACCCGAAAAAACATGTTTCTGATGAAAACCAGTACTTCAAATTGGCTTGAAGCAGATTTTTATCCGAAGTATAAAAATCAAGTTTCGAAGACAGAGAACATTGTTCTCATAAAGTGTGCAAGTCATGGCTCATATTATTCCCTTTGGGGAAAGCCTCTTTTAAAGCCATTATACACTTTCGGCACAGAACAAGAAATAACAATTCACAGATTTACAAATAACTTACAGGGTTTACAGAAGGTAATGGTGAAAGACTTCTCTTGAAATATTATTCCATGAAATGCTTTACTTTTCGAGAAAACATTAAAACAATTATTAATTCTCGTTGTCAAGAATTACGGATTTATTTTAAACACATGTCATGACACGGCAAAACGTGCGGAAACAAGGATTGGTTTTCCCCGTTATTTTCTCCCGACTCCGATGACCGATTGAGCCTAAATTTTCAGGGTTTGTTATTTTTTATATCAGTTGTGATACACGAAGTGTGGGCCTTTGGACAATACTGGAAGTGTCCGATGGCTTTAAATGAATCTGAAATCAATCGCATGTGTAAACAATCACAATAATTGCAGAGAATTTGAAATTAGCTGTAGCTCCCCATTCCGATCGGGAGTTTCATTCACCGTATCGGTTTGCACTTCTTGTAAGCTATACATCAACCTTTAAATGAATCTTAAATCATGCATCGACAAACGTGGAATCGTGTCTATTTAAGCATCCTTACTCACATGGTATCGACCGGTTCGAAGTGACAAGATCTAAGCTGGCGCCATTTTGAGGACAGTTACACACATGCATATTATTATGACCTGTATGGAAACCCCCCTCATGAATAAGCCACAAGTGATTATTATAACCACCTATAACATCCCATACATAAAATCATATTTGAAGATTGCAGTTGCTCCTTTGCCCTTTGGCGCAGGTCGATAGGCAAAAGCAACCCGGGCAAAATGAGACATCTTAGGCCTATGTGTGTAGATGTGTGGACAGTTTTTTTGTTTAGTCTGCCCATTTGTTTTTTCCTCTTCGTTTTAGTCTGATTGTGTTCAGTTGATGCTTGTTCACATACATAGAGATAACACATGCGGATCACAGAAGCATATCAATCAACACAAATTCGGTGAGAGTTTTCTTTTCTTGCCAAGCGTCGGTTTTCTATAATACACATTTAAAACGCCAAATCTTATTAAATAAGATTTGGCGCTTAAAATGTGTTTTGTGATATGCACTCACGCAAACAGGTGTGCTACGGCATTAACCACCAGCCAAAGTGCAAAAATACGACTTGTCTCGCTCCAAGACTTATTATGTATTATAAACTATAATATCTCAGAAGGTTGTGATATGTATAACAGTGACAATAAATATTGCATGCATGTGAGTGCATTGCCGCACAATGTAATTTATAATACGGTACGAAATCTGGATTATTCCATTCTACTATAGGGGCGATGAAGCTGAGTGAAATGGAAGTTTACCGAAGTTCTGCCACTATAGACACAAATCGACATTTAGGCAAATGAACCATGAGTCATGTGAACGAACACAAAACCCCATACCAAAATTTTACGGCTATTCATTATTCCAATAATAAATATGACCATCAAAATAAAGTTGTTCTTTCTGCCGGTTGATTTGATGTGTGCGGAATAGAACGATTGTTTAGCCCTGTTTATATTCTCTTAATATCTTTCTCTAAAACGATTACAATGAATAATGGCAGATTAAAAACGAATTGCATGACGTTTTATGGTCTGACGTCATCTGGATTTAAATATACCATCGTATTGGTGTGTTATACATTATCATTTAAGTATATTGTGAGTGCAAATTAATAACTTAGTGTGATCTTCTTGTTCATAATGGTGCAGCCAGCTCAACGAGCCATACTGAGGCTAAAAAGAAAAATAGTCTTGTTTCTCGTTAAAAACAAAATTATGATGACTATGATTAATTACGTTTACAAAAGAAGTGACGTTAGATGTTCATCGAGAGGCAAGATATCACACGTATTAATAAGAAACTGTACCATAATCAAATTATAAAACAAAATAGCAGCTGAACAGTTTGAAGATTTGATCCCCTTTTCATTATATAAAGTGCTTTTATAAGAATTTTGAAGTATATTCTCGATAAAACGTCGGTTTATGTTTTTTCCATCTGGCTGTTTAAAGTTTATGCCTGGAGGCAGTCCAGAATTGGACTGAGTATTAAAACTGCTTGAATTGACACTTGGGGCACCTAAAGAAAGTTGAATAACTTGAAAATATGTTACAGATTCACCGGGAGTTGCGAACGAACTCAACCCCATATGATCTTGTTACCGGTATTCGAAAGTAGTGATTAAACAAACATAAGATGACAAACGGGCCAGACTACCGGCGAGTTGTGATGACCGCCTTCTTTTTCTGAGCAAACTCTTGGGGGCGCACTATATAGTGAACTAGGACGATTATCCGAAACAATAATCTGTAGTTTTATATTGGTTATATTACAATGCAAATGGCTACAGCGATAATTTTGCTCTCGTTCACCATTGGTCTTGGTTTGCTTTAGTCAATTTATCGCGTTTTTGTAATGCGAAAGTTGTTTTGGGTCTTCATTTAAAAAAAATAAACTGACTGGGGTCTACTGAAGATACCTTTGTGTACATTTTGCAACATAGAAGGATAGCCTATGTGTTTTTATGTGGAAACTGAAAACGTTCCCTGTGCTTCCGTTTTCGATTGATGGTCGTGCTTGCGGAATCACACAACCTAGCACACTAAAGTACATGTAGGCCCTACATGTCATTGTTTTGCACGGATAGTCGCGTTTTCTCATTTGCGACGGACTTATACAATCAGTTTTTCCATTGATCTGTAAGTACACGAAAGTACTACATCACCCCAGAATCCTGTAGACGATCAACTCAACCAAACTATAAATGAATCCAAAAATGGTGCTTGACTAATGTTGCATGGCCCGATATTCGAAGAAAGAATTGTTTTTTTTAAGATAATGTTTTTCTGAACAAACTTTGACAGATGATGCTGATTGAAAAAAAAAAAGTAAAATCCGTTGAGCGTTCTTAGGCCTTAATTGTTTGTCACAGTACGACAAAAACTATTTTCGTGAAACTGTTTTACTCACTTCTCAAATTGTTTTTTAAGGGGTGCTTTACTGCCATCAGTATCTTCAAACCGTGTAAGATGAATGTAAGACTGTAGAGATTATGTTTTCTGTCCTAAACAAAGTCACCAAACATTGTACATGAAAGCTTACAGCTGCTTCAAATTTAGATCAAACTGTTTGGCCGAATCAGTCGAAATTGGGAAAGCAGCTTTAACTATGTCCTTCATTCTGAACACAACGGGTGGAAAGAGCCGATGATCGATCGCTGGTTAACTGTCCATTTATGTGCGCCAATGTATCCAGCCGTGGTGTTCCTTCCTAAAAACATTACTGTTATAGGCAAAACCGTGCGTGAAAACGTGCCAACCGTGAACAACTAGAGTTTCCCTTTTCGTGTCGTCACTTTGTCGTCAATCTTTTCCACCAATCACAGAATTCGATTACGTTAGTGGAACAGAAGGAAGGGACTTGAATCATGTAGTGCCACTGCATCAGTGAGTTTATGTTGACATCTGTATGTTTGTTCAGATGGTTTTCCCGTCCAAGGAAACTCGACAAAATCTTGCATGGGGATTTAAACACCAAGCTGGCAACAACTTGGCCATATCTCTTCCTCTGTGCTTATAGATTTAACGTCTATGATCATGATTTGCACAAATCGCGAAATTGCGAATAAGTAACTAGACGCAATACTTCTCTAGTCATTGTTAAATCAGCGATGTAGCTGGGTAGGATTCGAACCCACAACCTTGTGATTGCAAGTCATGCAGTCTAAACACCACTTGACCACCAAAATATTGTTATGAAATGTGCTTGTCCAATGTTTCTAGTCACTCAATAATGCATGAGATGAAGTCGAAGCTGTACAGGGGTGGGGTAGTCTGGTTACTTTGTTTGTATTTATATAATGGCCGTGGTCGTGCTGGTACCCGAGAGACCCGACTCTATAAACATGGCTCGTGCTTCGTTATTTAAAAATAGGCGCGCATTTCATGCACGGGGCTCATCTACAAGCCAATGTGGTGCCAATTGTTTTTAAGAGTAAGATAAGCCAATTATAAACTGACGGATTTAAAATATTGTCAAATAGAACGACCTGAGTGTGTTGGCTTCAACACTATGACATACTTTATAAGCGAAGTGTGTACACTTTTTTTCATTTATGAGTGTTCACACGTTTTCCATAAATTGTTCCCTTTTATTTCTAAAAGTTTTACCAAAATGGACGTTTCACATTGCAAAACTGTTTTCTGAGTGAGGATGATTTGAAATAGAGGGAAAGCTTGATGCCCACCTGTCAATAAATATATTAAGAAACAACTAATAAATAGGAACTATTACTAGTATTTTGCGGATACCATTATGTAAATCTCTTTTTGATTGAGTTGTTGATCCAAAACGAGCCATTGTTGTGTGGGTCGCGACGTGTCAAGTGCTTTTGCTTCTAAGTGGGAAGTATTTATATGGGCCTATTTGATTTTGGAATCCTGTTTTAAACAGAAATGTTTTAATATTCATTAAAGTTGTCCGATTTTGTCAAGTTGTGCTCTTAAAATCGCATCTTCTCTGAGTAATTTCTAGGCGCTGTTTACAAAATAGAGCATAATCATAACAATACTTTAAAGACAGTGGACACTATTGGTAATTGTCAAAGACCAGTCTTCTCACTTGGTGTATCTCAACATATGCATAATATAACAAACCTGTGAAAATTTGTCTTCGAAGCTGCGAGATAATAATGACAGAGAAAACACCCTTGTCACACGAAGTTGTGTGCGTTTAGACTTGAGGTCTCGAAATAAAATTCGTGGAAAATTACTTCTTTCTCGAAAACTACTCCATTTCAGAGGGAGCCGTTTCTCACAATGTTTTATACCATCAACCTCTCCCCATTACTCGTTACCAAGTAAGGTTTCGTGCTATTAATTATTTTGAGTAATTACCAATAGTGTCCACTGCCTTTAAAGATTGTCAGAGATGCCCCCGCGGTGCTTCAAGGTCAAAATCAGTTGTAAACAATTAATGGTACTCACGTTTCAGAGGCTGTACCGGAAATGCTAAATGTTAATTACGCGCTAGAACTCGTGGGTGATTAGGTGCATTGTCATCACATTCATTTACCTTAATTATCATTTCAATAGAGATGAACGGAGGCAGAAACAGACTGGTTCCTAGTTGTGTATTTATAATCAGCGTTATGATTACAATGGTGAACTTGGGAACCCAAACAGACACGGCTTTGGCAAAACTGCGTGTTTGTCTGTTTAAAGGCAGTGGACACAATTGGTAATTACTCAAAATAAATATTAGCATGAAACCTTACTTGGTGACGAGTAATGGGGAGAGGTTGATGGTATACAACATTGTGAGAAACGGCTCTCTCTGAAGTGACGTAGTTCTGAGGCCGGAAACGCAAATTTGCCACCCTCAAAAAATATTCCTGATTTTTAAAAGTATTTTCTTCTCATGGAACGTTTTCGAAAAAAAAAAAATAATAATCCCCATTGAAAAGCACTACGACATTGGCAATTTTGATGTACATAAAACAAAAATTGCGACCGGAACGGAGCTATATTTGTCCCTTGTTTAATAGGGCAAATCAAGATGTGTATTGTAGACGCATGGACATGACATACTTGGCGATGGTCTAAAGTATATATTGAGCAACTTCCTTGTCATCACCCATACTCTGTTTAATTAATTTGCTGCCAGGTCTTTTCATCGTAACCTATATGGCTGTGTGCAAATCTGGTTCAATCTATATTACACATTGCATTACTAAATACTTCAAAAGGAACCCGACTATTTTTGCTTTCAACATGAGTTCGGCTGGTATTTCAATGGTGGTGATGATTGCTGATAAATTATTGTTGACATGATATATTAAAATGAATTTTGGTTTAACCCATGTACACCGTTGTGTGTTAGCACAGTACGTACACCCAGCACTTTCCAGAGAGTAAAAAATGGATGTGATTTTTTTTCACAGAGCTCAGGAAAGTACGAAATTTAGCCCATCACACAACGATGTATACGGGCAAACCAAAATTAATAATCTTTATCCCCGATGCAAATTTCCATCTATTAAATTGACATAATATGCTATTCCAGGGCCTCCTTACAGTTCGACAACCTCGTGATTGTTAAATCATGGTTGTTTCATCAACGACTAATAAGAAAAATGACACGAGAGCAACAGAGAAAGGTCCAATGGCCCGGTCAAGTGACCCCCCCCCCCCCCCGTGACACGAGATATTCACTGAGAAACTAACACCCTTTGAAAATGTTTAGATTTACAAAAAAAAAATTACTCGAGTATAAAAGAAAGTTGCATTTACTTCAATGATAGATGGAGAGATGTAAGCACGGCATAAGTACTGTGAATAATCGCTCGGGTGGCGTATTCTTATATCAGGTGCGACCATCGTAATAATTAACGACACTTTGCGACGGATTAAATAACAGAAAATCAGCCGGTGTTCTTGAATCAAGTTTCGCTGACAGAATCTATGAGTGGTTGAAATTATCATTCCATAACTTGAATGTATACACTCTCAGCTCCGTGGATGGTGTGTGTTGATTTCTCCTTCTTTAGTGGAGGTATTGAGTGTTCTGTTGAAAACATTGTACTCGAGTCAGCGTGACTGGAATGCATGTTTGTATTAAAATTATTGAGTTCTATTAGCAGCTATTCTGGTATCTGGATTTAAGTAGTAGAGAGGGGGCCTTTGGGAGATTTTCACCCGTGTGAATGTATCACCAGCCCGCAAGGGGGATTTGAACTTCACTGGTACTATTGTCATCAACATTCACTATTGAACGACAATAGCCAATGGGAGTGTTTGTTTTGGCTTGATAAAACCTCTTGTATTGGAAGGCATGCCCGTCACTGACGTGTAAAAAAATCCTTTAATGGTTTCCACGTTTTATGTCGCAGTGTGGCCAGGAGGAAGAAAACACTCGAAGAGTACAATGTACGCCGTTGCTACATCATCAAAGCCACAGATACGAAAAAACCCACAGCTATGGACATTTGTCCAACTAAATACAACCGTCACATTTTGGATACCTCTTTTCCCCTGGAGTGTGTCTGCGGAGTACTTAGCCATGCGTGACCGTCATTTCGTGTAGTGGACCGTAAACATTAATAACACGACATGTTGACAGAGTAGTGCAGAGAAACTGGGAGGCGAGGAAGGATGAACATTCTAAACAAGTGAAATTTTGTTGACGGAGGGGGGGGGGGGGGACACGTCACGCTCCGTTGGGCAACTAGATTAGGGTTTCTTCTAGCGAAATCTTCTGGCTGATTTAACTGGTACCCAGCAACTGGTAATACCTACGTCACCGGTAAGGTTTCATTTACGTGGTCAGATTACTGGCGACGACTCCACTCAATTGTTGTGCTAAGTAAACAACAGCTAAATACCAGTCACAATCAATGTATATGGCATAAATTTTGGCCAGTAACATGTGTAAAATGAGCGAGCTATTTTTGTGAATTTGCAATTTTTTGGCTTAAGCAGCTCTATGAAATTGGCCCCAGTAACAAGCACTATGCAACGAATAGAAATTTTGGTTGGTAATTTCTGTTTTTATCAAGGAAGAAATTTCTTGCTAAGCAAATCTGTGTGCTTAGCAGCTCTATGAAATAGGGGCTAGAGGGTTTGTCTCCGTGGGCTTATTACACGACCCCTAAGTACCGTAGGTGTACGCCGCGTCGTCTTCCGCTCCAGTAATTTCCCTACTCTCTGAAATACGATTTACCTGATGTTTAAGTCCACCTACGGCGAATGTGGCCTAATGACATTCTCCCGTGTCCCTCTTGCACTTTTGACTACTGAAAACTATTATTTTTCATCTCTATTTTTGTTTTCTTTAAAGGAACATTTACTTTATTGGTTTTTGCTAATAAAACAGTTGCTGGTAGTGTAAGCACTTTATGTATCTACCATTATATGTATCTACCATTATATGTATCTACCATTATACATAACTTGACAAACGGGAAACGGTTTTATTTATTTCACATTTAATATGACATACCATACATAAATATTTCAAAGGGATGTTTCCTACTATCATCAACATTAAACCGTGTACGTTTTATGTAAATCGGTGACTTAGACAAGTTTTGTTCTTACAAATTCTGTAATGTTCCTTTAAGTGTTTGTTCAACCTTTATGACAACGGAGTTATCTCTGGAGTCATATCTTGTGACTGATTTATGGCCTGTCCGATCCAATTCATAATTTATAGCTTCCTAAATCAATTTAACTTTACCATTAGGGCTGCTGATGAATGATGACTCGTTATAACATCGTATGTGATGTTTTAATGTTTCCCCTAGAGGCGCCTGTACGTTGGATTTTGTTGGTAAAAGCAAAAGGCAATGCAAACTTTACCTTCGCGAAAGTTCGCTCGTGGAATGTGTAAAGCCTGGTTCATACTCCTTGCGAATGCGACACAACATCTTCTTCATTATTGTGGGGATTCTTGCCGTATTCCTTTATACATCACTTTTTTTATTGAGATTGGCACAAAGACCCTGCGGAGTCCCTGTCAGCCTTGTCAAGGCATCTCTAAATCTGTGCAGTTTTAGCATTGGCCAGTCTTGAGATTAGCAAAATGGCCTCCAATGGTAGCCTCATTCCCTTGTCAGTGCATCAAGGGACTGACCCTCTCATCTCTCAATCTGTGCAGTTTAAGCATTGGCCAGTTTTGAGATTGGCAACATTGCCTCCAATGGCAGCATCATCCCCTTGTCAATGCATCAAGGGGGTGACCCTCTCACCTCTCAATCTGTGCAGTTTAAGCATTTGCCAGTTTTGAGATTAGCACAATGGCCTCCAATTGAAGCCTCATTCCCTTGTCAATGCATCAAGGGGCTGACCCTCTCATCTCTCAATCTGTGCAGTTTAAGCATTGGCCAGTCTTGAGATTAGCAAAATGGCCTCCAATTGAAGCCTCATTCCCTTGTCTATGCATCAAGGGGGTGACCCTCTCATCTCTCAATCTGTGCAGTTTCAGTATTGGCCAGTTTTGAGATTAGCAAAATGGCCTCCAATGGTAGCCTCATTCCCTTGTCAATGCATCAAGGGGCTGACCCTCTCATCTCTCAATCTGTGCAGTTTAAGCATTGGCCAGTTTTGAGATTAGCAAAATGGCCTCCAATTGAAGCCTCATTCCCTCGTCAATGCATCAAGGGGGTGACCCTCTCATCTCTCAATCTGTGCAGTTTAAGCATTGGCCAGTTTTGAGATTGGCAAAATTGCCTCCAATGGTAGCATCATCCCCTTGTCAATGCATCAAGGGGGTGACCCTCTCACCTCTCAATCTGTGCAGTTTAAGCATTTGCCAGTTTTGAGATTAGCAAAATGGCCTCCAATTGAAGCCTCATTCCCTTGTCAATGCATCAAGGGGCTGACCCTCTCATCTCTCAATCTGTGCAGTTTAAGCATTGGCCAGTCTTGAGATTAGCAAAATGGCCTCCAATTGAAGCCTCATTCCCTTGTCAATGCATCAAGGGGGTGACCCTCTCATCTCTCAATCTGTGCAGTTTCAGTATTGGCCAGTTTTGAGATTAGCAAAATGGCCTCCAATGGTAGCCTCATTCCCTTGTCAATGCATCAAGGGGGTGACCCTCTCATCTCTCAATCTGTGCAGTTTAAGCATTGGCCAGTTTTGAGATTAGCAAAATTGCCTCCAATTGAAGCCTCATTCCCTCGTCAATGCATCAAGGGGGTGACCCTCTCATCTCTCAATCTGTGCAGTTTAAGCATTGGCCAGTTTTGAGATTAGCAAAATGGCCTCCAATTGAAGCCTCATTCCCTCGTCAATGCATCAAGGGGGTGACCCTCTCATCTCTCAATCTGTGCAGTTTAAGCATTGGCCAGTTTTGAGATTAGCAAAATGGCCTCCAATTGAAGCCTCAATTCCTTGTCAATGCATCAAGGGGCTGACCCTCTCATCTCTCAATCTGTGCAGTTTAAGCATTGGCCAGTTTTGAGATAAGCAAAATGGCATCCAATGGTAGCCTCATTCCCTTGTCAATGCATCAAGGGGGTGACCCTCTCACCTCTCAATCTGTGCAGTTTTAGTATTGGCCAGTTTTGAGATTGGCAAAAATGGTCTCCAATGGTAGTCTCATTCCCTTGTCAGTGCATGAAGGGGGTGACCCTCCTATCTGCCGATCTGTGCAGTGTTAGCATTCGCAAGTTTTGAGATTTCAAAATGGCCTCCATGGTAGCCTCATTCCCTTGTCAATGCAACAAGGGGCTTACCCTCTTATCTGCCAATGTGGGCCCAGTATCATAAAGCATTTAAGCACAAAAAACTCGCAAAACACGAAAATAACAGTTAGCCTCATTATCTTGTTAAGGCATTAAGGGACTGACCCTCTCATCTCCATACCTGTGCATCTTTATCATTGACTAGTTTTCCCGCCACACACCGATTCAGTGGTCTTTTAGTGGTGAAGTGGCACTTCTAATCGTACAATAAATGAGCGGGCTTACAAAGCGGTTTTCTTGATTGCTCGTCGATAAGTACTCCCACGTTTTATCTGCAGTGTGTTATGAGTTTTCGTCGATTGGAAAGACTGCAAAGCCTGACACCAATTTTGCCCATTAGCTACAGGGTCAGGCTCCATACTGATGCTTTCTCACACACATTTTCTCTGTTTGTGACATTTCCAGTGTTGTTAAAGCAATACATGTGCAGAGAGATTGAACTTTAAGATGGCTGATCGTGCTTAAAGGCACAGGACACTAAGAAACAGTTGTTTTAAAAGATGTTTTAAATGATGACAATCTTGCTCGTGTGTAATTTCGTCAAAAATTGTTGTCAATAACGTTATGTGCAATTATTTGGTATGAAAACTATTGATCTCTTTTATATTGAGACCAATGGGAAAAACACACAAACGCACATGCTTTACGCTACCATCAACCGTACATACAAACAAAACGTGGCTTGCCAACCAGCGCGACTCGCTTATTTACATTATTTCAAGGGAAAGGTCCATACCTCTGATTCAATTTGACCACTTTCTCTAATGAAGTCCAGAGCATGCACAGTTTCCTTCCTAAATGTAAACCGATGCCGCAAGGACGTCTCTGATGTCATCATGCCGTCCCCATACATCCAGATCAGCAATGTCCGTAGCGTGTTGTGCGCATGCGTCAGTTAGGCCAGCTTTATGACCAAAAGTTGGCGCCAATTTCAGCTGTACGCGTCCCCTTGAGCGGAATATTCGATTTAACTGATTGACCCTCATAGCATGTATTGCAAATGAAGAAACGGTGGGTTTTTTTATGCGGTTAGTTTCCCCTCTTACAAAAATGTGTTGAGTTCTGCACTACATCTTGAATGGTAATACGGCCACGGACATGTAGGTCTTTTTACAAAATTAGGAAATCTATGTATATCCACAAACAACAGTAATTTATATTGAGACTCACAGTTTTAAACAATTAACAAATTATAAAGAGACATTTGTATTATAATTAATAATAATAATAATAATTTTCCACATTACACGGTCGTAGTGTGTGTAAAACGTGTGATGTGTTAGTTTTTTGTATCACTACATCTTTGCATAAAGGTGCCTCGTTTGGCTGCGGAAGATTCACGGAGAAAGAAAGCATAAACGTATGATCAATAAAAACAATGGAAATGACAGATGGCCATTTTGTGATTAGTACCCAATTTCATAAAGCAGAAAATGTTTATACGTTATTTTTAAACACCTTTAAAATTTACCGAGTCAGTTCTCTTGTGGTTTATTACTATTTAATACAAAACCATGTTGCTATTAAGTTTGCGATGGAGAAGGTTTAACCGCAGCAGAGATTTCGGTGCATTTCTAAACTGAAGGTCACGCATAGGCCTATAAGCCTCGTACAGTTAAAAACGACTCCCAATAATGTCTGCAGGTTTTTTGGTGTGTCTATAAGCATAGAGTGGTTTAGACAACGATGCTTGGCGATATTTTGTCTTAGAAACCTAGTTCATGGAAGACGGTACTCAAGTGGATACACTTGATAACCGAGTACCAGTCACAAGGTTGCTTCACAAGGGTGGTTTGTCAAAGACTGTTGAGCTATATTGCTTGGGGCCGACCCCCTTGATATGTTGTATTGATTTCATGTTTACTTGTAGAAAATCTCCCTGTACCACACAGTGCAGAGCTGTATTTAATAACAATCAAATATTGTTGTACATTTCTAGTGCGCCATGTCTGTCCATGATTACACTCCTGGCGCCAACAAAAAACAAGAACTCTGCTAATACACAATGACACAAGACAACCAAAAGGTTTGAAGGCTATTGTTTCCGAAATATATATGTTTTGAGAGAACTGCAACAGAGGGACCTGTTTTTGTTGGTTGCTTGACGTAATTTTTGGTAAAAATGCAGCTCATGGGCAGTACAGACTAGTCTGGCACCCCGTGTTCGCCCATTCGTACAAAATGGCTTTCAGTATCGCAAGTATGACATAACTCGGTTTGTCATTACTACAGTAACGATATGGGGTGAAAAGGTGATTCTTATGATATGGGCGCGGCGTAACCGAATTTGTTGTAACAGCAGTAAATTGTGAGCTGACTGTGACCAACAATTTACATGTTTTTAAGAGTAAACCCCTGTTTTCAGATACACACAATAATCGCGTTGGTAAAGCGTCATTATACGTAAGCAGTGTGTAAATTAATGGTATCTGCTTTATCAGCGAACTCAGTACAGCTTTGCGCAAGTATTTTGTAACTTTTCCAGCATTGGGTGTCGACATGCAGATTTTTATGTAAACTTGCAACCTCTTTTTCCAGCGGATTTGGAGCACACCGTTCTCATTGCTCGCCCTAAAACACCTTGTAAAATCTGTAATAAAATTACTAACCTACGTTACCAGCCCGTGACGTCAAAGCCTGATTAATACCTTTTAAAGCGTGTTCACACACAGGGAGAGGTTGCCCAGCGATTGGCCGGAACAGGGTCTAACGTGATAATACTTTACAAGAGGACAGGTATTTTTTTCAACCTTGAATATACCATGTACCCGCCAATAACAATTCCATTCACGCATGGGAGCGGCAAGATTAATGTTAAACATTTTGTCTGTGTGCTTACCCGCTGTGGCCGGTTTTCCACGGGAATTCTGTCCGCCAGATACCCTGTCCCCCTTATGGGAAATTAACATGGGCTGTAGAGGATGATTCAAAAGAGGGCGCTATCAGAAGAAGTTTGTACACAGTTCACCATGGACATAATATCCTGCGGCCAAACCGGCCCGGAATCGCCCAACCGTTGAAAGAGTGATTACATAGGAACCTTCTCGATGTTTAGGAGTGCCAGCCAGCCCGTTGGCGCGAACTGTTTTCATGCCCCAGTGACACCGTGTAGCCAAATAGCTCTCCAACATGCCGCCTGTTTCTCGTTCGCCTCGGGGAAAATTACATAAAATGTCCCGACGAAAGCAATAAATGTTTGAGTTTAATTATTTGCCGTGTGTGGATAGGCAATTAGAAGGTGTTCAAGCGAACAGTTTCAATTTGCATAAATTGATCCAAGTACGTGGCTCAGGATGGAATGTGGTGAGAAATAACCTGTTTTTCAAAAAGGTAAAAGTGCAACGGTTCACATTCATTGCCAATATTTTTTTTTAAGATGGAATGCATTGACGTCATTGGCCGCCATCTTTGATTAATAGTACACGCGTGAAGAGATATGGCTTAGAGTGCAGTTGCGTAGTGCGTACACGCATGAACTTTTCCATTGTTTTACATCAAAGATAACGGTCATAATTATATATATTTGTTGTACACTGAACTACTGATACTAAATATCAATGTTGTCATAACTCCCGTAAAGCCGTTGGCCCCGTGTGTTGTGTAAAAGCACGTATAAGAACCCAGTGCACTTATCAAAAGAGAAGGGTTTCGCCCGGTGTTCCTTGTTTGGTTGGCAGCATATATTGTGCTATATGTAAAAGGAGTAGATCTCATAATTTAAACGTAGTTATAGCATTACTCCCAGTTTCCACAATGTATTCGACAGCCAATTATGATAGCTTGACTACGGGAGAAAACATCCGGAATACACAACAGGATGTCCATTGAAACCACAAGATTAACCGCCATCAGTGTAGTTTCATGCAATTAGAAACCAAATCATTTCAAGGAGTTTTCTGCAAACAGTAAATTTGTTCTTTGTTTCGTTTTTAATTTTGACATCTCTCGAACCTCGCTCCCTCCTCGAACTTTAAAGGGGTTGAGTACACTTTGTAACACAAACCACAATGCCCACATGTATACACAACATACACAGCTTAAAGATTATGCTCGTAGAAAGCTTTATTTAGAATGATTACTTGCTGAGGTGCTGTAGTTTTTTAGAAATAGGTAAAACAATACCACGGGAAAATAATTCGTCTCAGGAGACGATTTTGTTTTAGCATGTACAATACGTATTTACCCGTACTTGTATAATTTTACGCGACTCTCCTGAAAACATATAGTTCTGACTTGACGACCAACGAAGCTGGAACTTCGACAGGTTAATTATATTACATACTTCTTCATTCACAGTGAGTATGGGTTCTTGTCGTGGCCCCAAAAAAACTTGATATACAAAAGGTATCAAACCCCCTTAACACATGTTGTTGGCATCTTTGTCATGTTCATGTTCAGTTTCAATGTTCATTCTTATGTCATTATCATTGCAAATTGGCCAAACGTGTTTTATTCCAGTCATAGTTTGGGTTGTATAGGAAAACAAAATGGCGATCCAGTATAAGTACCAAAAACCCTTTAAAGCGAAACCATTGCGGCTTGCTTTTAGCGCGGGGAAATAAAACTACAATTGCACACGAGCACTTGGCGCAATGTCTAATTTGTCTTCCTGCAGTACTCTTCTCTCTTGTTTTACCGCTGTGCCAGCGGATAGCTTTGAACTTCCTGATCAAAGGTTGTAGATTTCCGGATCGGATTTCATGGACAGGGGTGTCTAGAACTTTAACAGGTATGATCAATCATAATCCGTAACGAAAAGATAATGACAATATCGGGGATCGTGTGATTTATTGTGGAATCATCGCGCTGGATTTCTTGTCCAATCATGAGGATGATGATGCCCTAGAAACGTCTTGTTTGACGGTGTGGTGATGACGACGGTAGCACTGGGGGAAAACAACATCGCTGTTTAGCGTTGATTTGACAGCCTTGCTTTGTGATTATGTCTTTATTGGTTTCTGGCACGATGAGAACGAGGAGTTTTAGACTGGGGAATTGGAATTTGCAGGTCTCTTAAAGGCATTTGACATTTTTGGTAATTACTCGGAATAGTTGTTAGCATAAAAGCTTACTTGGTAACAAGTAATGGAGAGCTGTTGATAGTGTAAAACATTGTGAGAAAAGGCTTCCTCTAAAGTAACGTAGTTTTTGAGAAAGATACTTCTCGCTCAAAATACTTCAGGCCGGAAGCCCTTTTCAGGCATCTGAAAGCATACAAAGGTTGATGGATGTTTTTTATGTGTATTATTCTCTTGCAAATTTGATGACCAATATAGTCCAAATTTCCCCAGATTTATAATCTACACATATGTTGATAATATTGAGAATGTTGAGACTACACCAAGTGAGAACGTTGGCGCCTTTAATGCACATCTTTAGTTTTCACTATAGTTTTGCTCTGTCTACGTTTAAAGGGACATCTCTTTCATTGTTTTGTTTTACGGTGAAGTTTCACAATTAGGCCGAAAGGATGTTTGCTCGCTTTCTATTCGATGCAATGGTATTTCATTCAACTGCCTACGTGAATTTCATTCACATAATTGCATCGTCGCCGTTTTCCCCCAATGCATCACACACCCCACGCATGACAGCAACAACTGGGAAAACAATTCATTCATGGTTTCCGTCCGGTGTGGCAAGAGGTTCTGTCCCCGCGGAGATTATGTGGTCCCCCCCCCCCACCCCATGGCGAACTATAAATACAAACTACTTCTGGTAGCGCCCTCTATTGAATCCTCCACCTTCAGCCAATGTTAATTTCCCATATGTAGAGGACCGAATCTCCGGCGGACGGAGTTCCCTGGGACACCAGCATTCTCAATGGTCTGAACTGTATCTTAAAGACACTGGATACTTTTGGTAATATTGTCAAAGACCAGTCTTCTCACTTGCTGTATCTCAACATTATGCTTAAAATAACGAACCTCTAAAAATTTGAGCTCAATCGGTCATCAAATTTGCGAGATAACTATAAAAGAAAAACACCCTTGACACACGAAGTTGTGTGCTTGTAGATGCTTGATTTCGAGCTCAAATTCTAAATCTGAGGTCTCGAAATCAAATTCGTGGAAAATTACTTCTTTCTCGAAAACTACGTCACTTCAGAGGGAGCCGTTTCTCACATTGTTTATACTATCAACCTCTCCCCATTACTCATTACCAAGTAAGGTTTTATGCCGGTAATTATTTTGAGTAATACCAATAGTGTCCACTGGCTTTAACCCTCACATCAACCCATATACTCGGAGGTATCACCATTATTTGGAATTCGGTTATGCCTCCAGAGAGCATACGATTGAGTCATTCGGTTTTTATTGATGTGGGAAGTAACTCAGCTGTCATTGATGCCATGAATGAACTCGTGTATGTATTATTTAGTATGCATTTGTGGAGAAAGTTAAACATTGATGAGATAAGGTCAGTTCCAGCATATAACTTAAGGGGAACAAAGCTCTACCTAAAACGTAAATGCAGTTATTGGTTAAATCTGCAGCAATCGACAAAGTTAATTTAACGTTTTTAACGGGCCTAAAGGAATTGTGATACCTTTTGTGGATCAAGTTTTTGGCCACGACATGAATCACTACATGTAGGCCTCAATGAAGATGTACGTAATATAAATTACCTGTAGAAGTTTTAGCCTAATTAGTTTGTGAGAAAACCTCAGCACCTCAGCAAGTAATGTTTAATGGAAAGCATTCTACCATCATTATCTTCACATCTGTGGACATTGTGATTTGTGTCGTCCAAAAAGTACCCAAACCCCACTGGATGTATATAATGTGAAGAAAGTTAGTTAATGAACAGACAGGTGCTGTGCCTTACCTTTGTCAAGTAAACATTGAACGAATCATATAACGACTTTTGAATTCAAGCGTCAACATTGACGTACATGATCTTGATTCGAAAATTGCGAGAACAAACCAGTTTCCGAAATAAAAAAAACCTTTGATATACTAATAATTCAGATTGTAACCAACATTCATTTTTCACAATGCAGTACTATTTAGAATGACAACGGTAATACATTTGAAATCAGGCACAAAAGAATGACCGCAAATGCAAGCATCTGATATTGCCATTGAGCATTCACATAACGTACTAGAAGAAGCAGAATATTCTATAAAATGACTGATCAAAGACAGTTGCAAACTGCAGCGACAGTTTTTACAACAGGCGTCCATCGGGTCCATTGAGTTATTCTTAATATTGATTCTAAAAAGATCATTAAATGCACCCGGCACCTTTCGGTAATCGTCAAAGACCAGTCTTCTCACTTGGGTATCTCAACATATCAACAATTAAAAATCAGTTAACATTTGGACTCAGTAAGAGTAAAAACACCATAGGTGTACAATTTGTGTGCTTTTAGATGTTTAATAAAAGGTTCAGGCCTGAAGTTTTTATCATTTGAGTGAGAAATTATCTCTTCCTTAAAAACTACGTTACTTCAGTGGGAGCCGTTTCTCACAATGTTTTATTCCTCGTTGCCAAGTGAGTAATTACCAATAGTGTCCAGTGCCTTTACATTTCTCATCAGGCACCACAAGCCTCACAACATTCCCAATGTTCATAATCAGTATTCCAGGAAATGTATATTGGATGCAGTTTTCCAGGTATGTGTACCTTACAATGATTCATGGAGTGTAAACAAGGCAGTAGAAGCAACACAAAATTGCTACCATAAACCGATGTGGTAACTTGCCCGCGGCCAGGTCTTGCCTCACCTTCCACCTCTAGGACCCCAGTTCGAATCCCACTATGTGGATTTGGTTTTCAGTCTCTACTTGACTACATGGGTTTCCTGTGGAATAATTTACTTCTGGGGTTTCCTCCCACATCTAAAACTTAACTTTCTTCATCATCTTTACTTCTCGTTTGGCTCTAATTAGAGCGTTGAGAATGTTTATCTATAGATCTAGATCCAGAGTACCAAATTTACCGCGAACTTAACCGACGTTGTAACTTGCTCTCTTAACCTCGGGAGTGACATAGACGTATAGTGTGTACTTTGAGGTCGATGTTGACCCTTTGATGAACTTTTTGCTTAGTGAATGATATCAAAATTTCTTGCCAATTTACCAAACGTCATTAATCTTAATGAAGGCCATAAGGGGAAAGTCGCCTTTACCATCCTGAACTGAAATCGTCGATTGGTATCACTGTTGTTTCTTAATGCATAATTTATTATATTGCATTAAAGGCACTGGACACTATTGGTTATTACTCAAAATAATATAAGTTTTCTCGGCCAATTTCGGAAACAAAGAGAACTTAACCATCAAGCTGTTCTATTTCGCGCGAAATCGAATGCTACTGAAAAGGGTAATTTGATTTCGTTTTATGATTAGTCAAATATAATGTTGCGTCATTCGATTTAACAAAATAATCATGCAATTTAACAATTCATCAAAGCAGCATTCAAATTCGCAGTCGCTTCTGGAGGCGTGTGTGACTCGGAAAAGAATGACGATACACTAAGTGGAACATAGTGCTATAGGAATTTGACTCGACTTAAAACGAAATTGAATAGCCGAATTCTGAATTTTAAACGCAGTAACAACTGGAGAGGCAAAACAACTTTAATTCGAACACATGAATATGAAATTGGCTGCTCCTTTGCCGAATTTGACCGAGAAAACCAATAGTTAGCGTAGAAAATTACTTGGTAATAAGCAACCGAGAGCTGGTTATAGTAAAACAAAAACTGAGTAATGGGGAGCTGTTGATAGTATAAAACATTGTGAGAAATGGCGCCCTCGGAAGTCTTGTTTATTTTGAGAAAGTAATGATTTCTCACTCAAAAATATTAAAATGCTTCAGAGATGAAGCCTTTTTAGGCACCTTGAAACACAATAGTTTGTGCACATTTGTGTTTTTTGTTCATTATTCTCTTGCAGTTTCGATGACCAATGGAGTCCAAATTTTCATAGCGTTTTATTTTATGCATATATACACCAAGTGATAATACAGGTCTTTGACAGTTACCAAAGGTGTCCAGTTCCTTTAATGAAGGCCACTCGCAAGTCGAGTATATCAAAACTAACAGTCGTCAAAGAACAATTGATATTTTGGTTTCAGTGTTGTTTCTCACTTACCTACATAATTTGTTATACAGTATTAAGTAGATATTCAATATAGTATTCAATAACATTGAATACTCTGTATAATCTATCCTCAATATTAAATACCATGTAATGTTATATTGTTTATCATGTTGAATACTATACAATAATAAACACCACCACTATACAATATTTAATAAAATATCATGTTAAACATACATTGTTAAACACTATACTGTATACCGAAAGCTGACATTCTTAAACCCACCTTAAAGCTTACTTGAAAGGAGTTACCTCGACATGCCATGGAATTTTGTTTTTGTTAGTGTATACAATGCATCGTGAAAACATTGAGATATTCTGCACAGAATATCATTAATGGCGTACAAATAGGATGAGCTGTATATGTGCTGGCCCTGAGTTGACCCTGTCTGAAAGTGACATATATTTCAACGTCTCGTTTCGGTCTACCTTATACCATCTTAACACAATTACTAAGCAAGATACATGCATATAATAAGCATCGCAGAAACTCTGCACAGAATATCATAAATAGTGTAAAATGAGCAGTATATGCGCCGGGAGTTGACCCTGTCTGAAAGTGACCTACATTGGCTATCTCCCCCATGTCACGTGTCAGTTTACCGTACCATATTAACATAAATATATACTAAGCAAAACATTTTAATATAATGTGTGTGTTTTTGCAAGCCATTGTCGATCACTTGAATAACATTAAATAATTCAGAACAAAATGTACTTTCGCCACGGCCGTTTTCAAAGAGTCTTTTATCCAAAGTGTGATGGCTGCGTGGTCGTCCAGATCCAGATCTGAATATAAAGCGACTCCTTTATACAAAACTGCTTTCCTTCTCTTTATTCCAACTCCCACAAGACAGATTGAAAGCTGCCTCTTTAATCCATTTATATATACAAAATATCTGACCTATATTGTTTAAACGTGTACAGTGCCGCAGAGGAATTTTTTTTTTTTTAAACATCAGGTTAATATGGCGATGTCGGGGATAGAGGAGTTCTGGAAATAAGCCGTTACCATGGCAACCATTTGGGTTTATAGACGCAATTCGATTAACATATAAATCATGGCGACTATGGGGGGCAGTGGGGTGTTCAAGGGGTTTGTGTTATAGCGTGTTTCGTTGTATGCAAAATTATGAATCGAGTGCAGTATAAAAGGGACAGTCTACGGTTGGTTATCACTCCTAATATCAATGGCAATAAAACTTACCTCGGGTAGAAGGGCAGCAGCTCTCGATAAATGAAGCATTTTGTGAAGACACTGGACACTATTGGTAATTGTCAAAGACCAGCCTTCACAGTTGGTGTATCTCAACATAATTAAAATAATAAACCTGTAAAAATTTGAGCTCAATCTGTCGTCGAAGTTGCGAGATAATAATGAAGAAAAAATACCCTTGTCACACGAAGTTGTGTGGTTTCAGATGCTTGATTTCGAGACCTCAAATACTTAATCAGAGGTCTCGAAATCGAATTTGTGGAAATTTACTTCTTTCTCGAAAACTACTCCACTTTAGAAGGAGCCGTTTCTCACAATGTTTTATACTACCAACCTATCCCCATAACTCGTTACCAAGTAAAGTTTATGAGAATAATTATTTTGAGTAATTACCAATAGTGTCCACTGCATTTAACTGCCTAAAAGGGACAGTCTACGGTTGGTTATCACTCCGAAGTAACTTCGAAGTAATTTTATATTAAATAAGTAACATATTATTTGTTATCCCCCAAAATTTGAATCTGAGAAACGTTAATGTCAGAAGTGTTTCTCAGATACAAACACTTCGGCAGAATTTAGTGCTTTTAATTTTCAATATAATACTTTTCCCCTTTCGAGCAACGATGTTAACCCGCAATGGGTCCACTTAGGCATACACAAAAATTGTTATGTTGGTTTAACCGGACCTACCCTAAAAATACGGCCGACCCTGGATATTTTTTTTTTTTTCAAGGGAAGAAATTTAATGATTTAAATCTATTAAAGACATGCAAACATAATTAATGTCATAGAGGGTTTAAAACATGCTTTTTGTTGTGTGTAGCCTTGTTTTCTTTTGTTATCGTGTATACTACTGGCTTAAACAATATTATAAAACATATCTTTTTCGTTGCTGAAAGGGAAACAAAAAAATCCCTACCTACCTGCCCTATTTGTGGGGACCTGTTACGCCTAAATAACAGTTTGTGTGTGTCTTGCTGTGACAGATTGCCATGCTCGATCCTGAATTCCGAAATTCCACTCCGCGGTAGTAGAGTATAAAGCAAATCAATTCTCTAAAGAACAAAATCTACATGACAAGTAGATACACACATGGTGTTATACCGTAAACCAAATTCAGATATGGATACCTAACCATGCGATGCCTCAAATTCCATATTACCATGGTTATTAGTTATTAAATCACTTCTCACCCTTGTTTACGAGTAGAAGATTTGTCAGAACTAATCATGGAAATGCATTTTGCCCCTTTCAATGGAAGTTTGTGAATTGAATTCTTTCAAGGGACTGTTTTTTGACGGAGTGGGACCCCATCAGCGGATGTTTAATGCATGTGAGACCACGCCATGCAGATGATAACTCGGGGTCCATCGCTTTTAGTTAACGTTTAGATTTGCAATAACAACTGATATAGAAGTAGATATCGCTTCATACATAGAGTATGAAGGAGTACTAAAGGAAAAGGCAAAACCGGGAGAATCCCCGCTGGGATTCATAGTCCAGGGTAATTCACAACGCTCGGTACTGGAGGAAATATTCTATTTTTTGGTACGCTGTATTAAAGGCAGTGGACACTATTGGTAATTACTCAAAATAACTATTGGCATAACACCTTTCATGGTGGTGAGTAATGGGGAGAGGTTGATAGTATAAAACATTGTGAGAAACGGCTCCTTCTGAAGTGCCATAGTTTTTGAGAATTAAGTAATTTTCCACGAATTTGATTTGGAGACCTCAGATTTAGAACTTGAGGTCTCGAAATCAACCATCTAAACGCACACAACTTCGTTTGACAAGTGTTATTTTTCTTTCATTATTATCTCGCAACTTCGATGACCGTTTGAGCTCAAATTTTCGCAGGTTTGTTATTTTATGCCTATGTTGAGATACACCAACTGTGAAGGCTAGTCTTTGACAATTACCAATAGTGTCCACTGCCTTTAATGCAACCTGTGTTATAACCTTCATCTACCCCTGGATAGAGAAACATAAACCGCTGTTTGTTTTTCCTGTCACTTTATAGTGCATTAGCGATTGGAAGAAAAACAATCTGTGATATTCAAAATACTCTGGACCCTTGACTATACGGACGTGCTTGCAATGATAAACATCCCACGGACTGCAACCTCGTTCCCAGGGGTGAGCGATCTCGCCGCGCCATTTTTCCCAGCATGCTAGCGTGACGGCGCGCTGTCCATGTTATTAGCGAGGTTACACGGACTGTTCTGTTTTGGGGAGTCTGTATATCGTTTGATAATGACGGCGAAAATTAATGGCAATAAAAACTTACTTGTACAGCAGTTTTGGATAGTGTAAGTATATTATTGGAAACCGTTCACTTCGAGCTGCTGTAAATATGCGAACAGAATTTTATCCCCCGAAACAATTCTCAGATTGTGCACTCCAGTTTTTGGCAATTTCTTAAAAACTTTTCCACATGTTGAAATGTAATGTTTACAAGTTTTGTGGTTATGAAGCTACTACACTAGATTGATCCAAACAGTGGGTTAAATTTAGCAAACGTATACAATCCCGTAAATCAAGTGTTCTTTGTAATATTTGTCGAATCAGAATTGTTTTCTTCATTTGATTCACAACGTTTAAATGTATATTAGAATACATTATTTAGGCTGTCTCAGTAATTATGACTTTTAATTAAGCATGCTAAAGTAGTGCTAAAGAGAAACAAGAAACGAATTTGAATATTGATTCCATAACAAGCCAAGGGGCTGTAATGTCACGTGCAGCATATAACGTGCACATTGGTCGCTCTCAAATCCATGAACTCGAGTGTGAGTCTAGATCGGGGATCAACTGATCAACTGACCTGGGGATCGAGGTTGACAAGATGACGATCGTATTTGGCTGCGTATAACCCCCCCCCCCCCTCATCCCCAAGACCCCGCGTTCAACCGCCTCCACCTAGCAACAGATGACCAAGAAACACTCCATAGTTTGATTAAACAAATTTATACTGCCAAACTCCCCCATTACTCGTTACCAAGTAAGGTTTTACGCTAATAATTATTTTGACTAATTACCAATAGTGTCCACTGCCTTTAAAAATGATTAGGTATCATAATATTTCAAAACGTAGCTCCACATACATTGAATGACAAAATACTGAGCACCTTGTTACGCTCCTTAGGGGTGTGATAAAGCGCCATATAAGAATCTAAAAGACTTGCTCAAAATTTCAAAAAATGGACATTGACTCTCGCAAACAACTTTGTGCCACTCAAATTAAAACAAAACTGGCGCGTAATGCAGCGTGTTCAGTACATCTCTAGGTCGCCATGGAGACGTTACGTCACACTTTGACGCTCTTTTATTCATCGGGCAGAACACTATACAAGATAAGCACTTCAAACGTCTCGATTTGAATTTCAAAAAACACCACATTCCTTATAAAGATTGCACTCATCCAAAAAAACAATTTCCGCTTGCGCTTGTCGATACTGCGTTAAGTTCACAAACTCATAAAACAACGCACTCGAAGAAGGCACAATCTCAGCGAAAGACATACAAATAATGTGTTTTCGAATCGGGTAGTGGAAAAATGGATACATAATATTAAGATCGCTGCGGGGGGGGGGGTTAAGCAAAGAGTACTTTTTTATACTGAGGTTAAAATCCCCGTGCGTAATTTGCGCGGTTTAGTCATCCAAGCGTTTTGGTTCACTGTCACCGGACGGGGTGAGATAGAGGGGGAGAGATAGAGAGGAGGGGGGGGGGGGTAGGAGACAAGCGGTAGACTCCTGAGAAAAGGTTGTCTTGAAGCTATCGAGGCACTACTTAATCGTATTTATTTTCCAGAGACTGTGAGGAGAAATTGCAAGTTGTTAAACTGTAAGCACAAGCACGGAGCCTTGAGAAACCTTTCACGGGGTTACTATTGAATTATACGTTTAAGTTTCATCAGCAAAATCGACTGGGAGTTTATAGGATTTACCTCGCCTTGTTGATGACGTTTGTCTAAATTGCAAACTGAGTAAACATACTTTGACGGAATTATGCACAAATCATGCAGATATAATTAAGATTGGTTAAAATGTTAAGTGTTGTTAATGTTAGCAAAGCTAGCGGTAGGCTCAGTATGTTAGCATAACTGCCTGCATGCAAAATCACTTTGAATCTACGTCAAAGATACATCATTTGGTAATTTTGGCAAGACAGCGTCATTGTGTTCTGTCCTTGAGTCAAGATAAGTAACAGCATTGGTAATGTATTGTTTGCAAGACTGTCCCAACTGGTATGGTTGTTTTCTTTGAATCAATATACATATAATGTACATAAATGTTAAGGTTGGCTAGACTGTCCCTTTGCTGCTTTGTTTGAATCAAGATATAGTACATAATTGGTAATGTTGGCAAGACCCTCCCAACTGATATGTTTGTTTGTTTGTTTCCTTTGAATCAAGATAAGGTATAGATTTGTAATGTTGGCAAGACTGTACATATGCTTGCTTCCTTTTAATCTTCATTGGTAATGTTGGCAAGACTGTCCTAACTGGTATGACTGCTTCCTTTGAATCAATATAAGGCAAAGCGTTGGTGTACAACTGGTTTTTGTTTTATATATAACAAGGTCATCATAGTGTTATAGTCCAGAGGGGAAAATATTCCCGGGCTACTTGCTTGGGATTCGAACCCGCGACCAGCGCGATATCCCGCTAGATCACATTGAGGGTCAGGTGGCGAGTGTCCATTTAGATTCCTGTAAGTAGCAGACAAATTTAATGGAATGATTTGCATCGTTGTAACTGTTATTATGTTTTAAAAAAATATATAAGATCAAAGTGTCCTTGCAAAGCATACGAAATACTGTATCCTATATTCAATTGAATTTGCTCTTGGGATGCCTGTAAGAGTAGGCTTTAACCATTTGTAGTTCCTGATTGTATTTTGCATATGAAAATATGAGCCTTGTGAGGTGAATGACCAACTACTTACCCTAAGCCACAGGCAAAATTCAAGGCAAAATCCTTGCGCTTTTATCCAACCTTGCGGAAAGTTATAGGATTTAGTTTTAGAAACTCTAAAAAGAATTAAGTAGAGATCGCAGGTGATATTTTGATGTTACAGGGAAAGTATTTTTCGGTTCCTGGTTGATAATCTGTGATTACTGTAGTTTTACATACAACTCTGCTTATTCTAAACTTTAATGTTTTTACACCAATATGAATACTGCGCTTACACAGTCTTTGGATAGTATTTCCCGCCAAGAATAAATTGAAACTGTGTTTGGCTGAAATAGGAATTCTGAGAGATTTCTCATTAACTGTAGGCAAAGACAAAGCTTTCATTACATTAAAAAAGCGCCCATTGTTGTGTTCTCTTAGGCCTATGACACGGCAGCAATCGGAAAGGGGGATGATATTGTGTCCAGCAGAAAACTTTATTTGTACTCGATATGTGGCATGGTTCCCCGTCTTCATGGTGTCCTGCCCATTTGCGTCCCTGTAACCACAAAAATCTGCTAAGCACAAGAAAATCTTGCTTTTAGTAAAACCAGGTTATCAGCCAACATTCCATGAAGTTTATACTTTTGTGACTGGTGCCCCACTCATATTCTCGGGAGAAAATAACGGGAAAACCCTACCTTGTTTTCGCACGTTTCGCCGTGTCATGACATGTGTTTACTATAAATCCGTAATTCTCGTAGTCGAGAATTGATAACTGTTTTAATGTTTTCTCAAAAAGCAAAGCATTTCATGGAATATATTTCAAGAGAAGTCTTTTAGAATTACCTTCTGTAAACCCTGTAAGTTATTTGTAAATCTGTGATTTTTTTTTGTTATGTTCCGAAAGTGTATAATGGCTTTAAAGGCAGTTGACACTATTGGTAATTACTCAAAATAATTATTATCATTAAACCTTTCATGATTGCGAGTAATGGGGAGAGGTTGATAATATCAAACATTGTGAGAAATCAAGCATCTGAAAGCACACAACTTCGTGTGACCATGGTGCGACAAGGGTGTTTTTTTCTTTCATTAATATCTCGCAACTTCGAGGACCGATTGAGTTCAAATTTTCACATGTTAGTTATTTTATGCATATGATGAGATACACCAAGTGAGAAGACTAGTCTTTGACAATTACCAATAGTGTACAGTGTCTTTAATGAAATCTGGCCCTGGGAATCTCAGGGAATCTTTAGAGGACTTAAGGTGGTACTTCATTCTGTACAATAGAAAAATAGTGTGTTAGTAGGGTAAAATTTCGGGCATGAAGTGGACAATTTTCTTTTGTTTATAAATATTTGATATGAATCTTGTATAACATTAGAGATCACGTGCTGAGACGGCCAACCCTCCCCGGACCTCGCAATCTAGCAATCGGGGGGCTCTTAAAAAACTTATCTCCTGTCTCCATGTAAACCGATTAAATGTGCATCCGAGGTTGTAAGATCAATACTGTAATTTGATTGTAGCAATCTATCCACTTAATTACCCTGGTTAGGGGCAGTATTGACTCCTTTTCGACGTTGGGTGGAGGTTGATAGATTTTTTTATTTTATAAATGTGCCCTAGACTTGGGTTTCAAACTGTTTTTTAGTTTTATTTAATGAACGGTGGATTATAGTTGTTCATTTTGCCATTAGTACATTTTAAATTTTTATGTAAAAAGACCATTTAATAAACCCCATTTGTATTAAGACTAGTTTCTTCTTGAAGGTTTTGTATCTTTGTATGAATTCATATACTCATTATTAAAATCCCACTTCCCACATGATGTAAAGTCTTATATCTGTTGCACGGAATGATAGATGTCCACATGTTGATGTACGTTGTAAAGCATCATAAAGGTTCCTTCAGAGGGTGCAAAAAGGAAAACTTAAATCGAGGAGAACAACATATCATCATCGCTGATTGTGGTTTATGGGAATTCTCTTCCGGAACCTGGATTTTGTTGTCTTTTACACAGCAACCGTTATATCCTTTTGCTCGGACTGTTTTGGTCTTCCCATCTTTCCGACCACAGTCTACTGATAGCCTCATTCAAATAAATAAAACATGCTTGAAATGATTTAGAAAATTATAATATGGAAACAAACAGGCAATTTCAGATGTATCTTTTTCTCCAAATAATTCCTTCGATATGTTTCTTGACAGTTTTGTTTTTAGAAATTAATAACAATCCATCCCTTTAAAAAAGTCGCTAACGAATTCGTACCAAAGAAACTGAAACCGTACGTTGTCTTCAATTAGTGTAGCATTATGTATGGAAAGTACACACCGAGTTGAATGGACGAAACACGTACACCAAACCTGGCTGAACTACTTTCTCGCGTTCTGGGTTAACCTTTATCTACTAAAAAAAAAAGGAGAAATGTAGAAGAGTTGGATTTATTAGTAAATGGAGTAATTGGAGAAAAGTACACCAATGCAGAATCCACGAGACAGTACAGACGGTTCTATAAATGCCTACGTGACTGATGCTCTTCATTTGGCAATGTTCGAGTCGTCTAACAAATTCTGCTGAATTCTGAAAACTGAATAACTTAGAAAAGTTTACTTCATGAATTGTAGATTACAGTTCTGTCACGTAGACGTGTCATTACATGGCTGAATCAGTGATAAGTTCAGGGTTTTGAACGGCACATGGACACTTATTTTCGTCATTACTAAACACAATTGTTTGCATAAAAGCTTAGTTGGTAACGAGCAATGAAGAGCTGTCGATAGTATAACACATTGTGAGAAACGACTCCCTCTGAAGTAACGTAGTTTCGAGAGAGAGGGAAATTCTCACTCAAAAAATAAAAGACTTCGGACCTTTATTAAGCATCTGAAAGCATACAATTTTGTGCAACAAGGGTGTCCTTTCTTTTATTATTCTCTTGCAACTTCGAGTCAGGAACAATTGAGCCAAATTTTGTTTACAGGTGGGTCATTTATTTATGCATAAGTTGGGATACACCAAATGAGAATGCTGGTCTTTGACAATTACCAAAGGTGTCTATAGTGTCTAAGGGAATGTTAACGTTTGGTAGGCCTAATCACTCTTAAATTTTGTGCCAATAAAAACTTTGGGTATTAAGAAGTACAACAGCTTTCAATAGTTAAATACATTTTGGGTCTCATTTGACTTTGAATTAGTCCGTGACTTTTAACTTTCAGTTTTCTCTTTGGGTATGATTGGTATTCTGTAACGTAGTACCGAAAATATGGAAATGGTGAACGTCTGATTTATCTTATTAAACCATACATCATTGTACGGTTAAACTAAACCATGTTGTGCACTTCTCTAAATTTGTACGAGAGCGTAGAGCAGGTACCACTTTTTAAACATGCTGTAGTGTCTATAAAAGCACTGTTTTGCGTCCATCCACCACACACTTGTTAAGGACAGGTCTGATAATTTCACTGAGGCAACGGATGCGATTGCCCCCGTGCTCCCTGGTGATTGACTTGTTGCCCTTAATGCTATAGTATAACTGTGTAGTTTCCTCATAGGGTGCCCCTTACCAAGGAGAACATGCATTGGTGCCCTTGCCCTTTCAAACACGAAGCATATACAGGCCTGCTGTCTGATTTTCTGTGTGAATTTCTTCTGATTTAGTGATGATCTGAGAGAGTAAAGAGAGAAAGTGGTTTTCAGGCGTGCTCGTGACTCAACAGCAGAGCATAGGATTGACCCACTGGAAGATTGAGTATTTTTAAAGCCACAGCAGCCGAACTGAGGGCAAGGCCACAATGCTTTAAAACACCGGCTCTTGTTCTTGGAGTTCTCTTCTACTCTCACCTCCCCTCTCCCCGTCTCTCCGCGAGCGTCCCCCGGGTGTCTCCGGATGGACGTCCCCGGTCAGGGATTACGGAACCTCGATCCGGAATATTACTGAGAAGGATTTGTGAGTATCAGCTTCGGAATTGGACACCACGTAGATTTTCCTGTCTTCTTCTTCTTTATTCGCTTGGTTTGCATATCGGAGATGAGTTTTATGTGTCGGAATGCATTTGGATAATGAGGCAGGGGGTTCTAGAGGCTGTGACCACTTCATAATATCCGTGGAAACTTAATCTTGTTATTCGGTTAGACGGTCTCCAACGTTCTTCATTCTAATGACCAAATCTGTGCATGTTGTCTATTACAAAATATTAAAGCCAGTGGACACTATTGGTAATTGTCAAAGACTAGCCTTCACAGTTGGTGTATCTCAACATATGCATAAAATAACAAACCTGTGAAAATTTTAGCTAAATCGGTCGTCGTAGTTGCGAGATATAAATGAAAGAAAAAAACACCCTTGTCACACGAAGTTGTGTGCTTTCTGATGCTTGATTTCGAGACCTCAAATTCTAAACTTGAGGTATGGAAATCAAATTCGTGGAAAATTACTTTTTTTCTCGAAAACTACGTCACTTCAGAGGGAGCTGTTTCTCACAATGTTTTATACTATATTACCAATAGTGTCCACTGCCTTTAAGCCACCACCGTAAAGTATGAATTTCTTGGTAACATTTCATGACAGAGCACGGTTCGTTAGAGCCATATTTCGTAGTTTTTGAATGGGCGAATTGGAAGGTAACTGGCAGCCATCCCTTTCACACTTGATGGTTCCTTCAATGGTGTGGAACCTCCTTCCTTAAACCGTCAAGTGAGCGTTTGGTATAACGCTAACTCAATTTTTTTCTGTTTTCTCCGAAATGCAAAGCCATGGGTGTTTAGTAAATTTATTATTATTATTAGTAAATACAATTGCTCAAAAGTGCACATTAAGTAAGGTACAGGAAAAAGTCTTGACAGTGTGTGTACTTTATGTATTTAAAGACAACAGCTCTGGTCTTGCCTCGCCATCCATCTGCATGAACTCGGTTCGAATTCCACTGGAGGCACTATGTGTATTGGGTTTTCAGTATTTACCTGACTGTGTTGGTTTCCCGTAGTGGAATAATTCCTCCCACATCTAAAACTGAAATTTCTTTAGTTTATCCTCTCTTCTCGTCTGGCTGTAATGAGAGCGTTGAGAATTAGTTTTATATCAAAACCCGAATCCAAATCTGCAGCGCCACCAACGTTTGTCATGTCACGGAGGTAACCCTCAGTTCATTATACCAGTTCCTGGTTTGCGTCAGCAACAATTCCGGTTGATAAATTGCTGTGACCTGTTATTTTTTTGTCTGCAATGATGACCCAAAGGGGGGTGTACCCAAAATGAAAAAAATATGTCAATCATGATAAACTGTTTTGGAATCGTATAATGATTCTCGGCGCTGGTGGAATTATACAGAGGAATAAATGAATAATTACCACAACTTATGATAAAAAAATGGATTCATGAAAAAAACAAAAACAAAACCAACACACACACACACACACACGCAACATTGGGCTTCATAATGTTATAGCTACGACGTATAATCATGTTAAACCAGCAAGGAACAGTGGCACAATCCAAGGGAGGAAATACCTTTGGTAACTACTAAAAAAACTACCCCAAAACATTAGTTTTTTCAAAAAGTTATCAAACCACATTTTGATGGAAAAGTTGACATTATATACAAAACTATATGACGTACATCCTGCCGCCAGCAGAAATGTCTCTTTCAATAATGCAGAAACATCTGTGAAAAAAATTGAATAAAACATTTTAGACAAAACTTTGCAACTATATATGCGGCTGTATCCCCTTAAGCATGCCAGTATGAACCATGTATCCGTATATTGCGTTTTGTTCGTGTATAATTAATGCTGGATTGCGTGACTAGGATGGTTATATCTAGTCCGAGGAAAGAATCACTTCACGGGGCTTCGGGCAGTAATTACCTGCCGTCTCCACAACGATCATCCCCCTTCCCTCAACCCCCTCAAGTCCATCTCTGGAACAAGCCATGCGAGGAAGATTTTTGTTCTTCTTCAAAAAACCGCATCCTATCAATATTCATTTTTGATCTAATTCAGGGGTGAACTTTGCGGAATTGATACGGACAGTTATATTCAAAACATTCCATGCACTGACGTCATTGATTTATAATGTGTAGTGGACTAATAATTGACCTGTAGCAACGTTTAGGGGTCGGTTATAGTTGCAGTGTTGTGTTATTTCAATAAAAGTTCATCAAAAATGACATTTAATACATATTCAATTGTTGATAAGAATTTAAACACATGTCTAGACATAAGTTTTGTACCAATTACGGGAGAATTGGTTACGAGAGAATAGTGAAAAACCGATAAATTCTGCATTGCATCGATGCCAAAGTAAAAATAAATTAAACGCTCACTGAGCGATAAACTCCAAACACGATGTTAGAATATTTATATCAAATAGTATGACATATTTCAAGGAATGTTTTCCACTATTATTAGACCGTGTAAGTTTTATGTAAATCTGTGATCTTCACGGTTTTTGTTTCTCACTCATTCTGTAGCGTTATAGTGTGTTTTTAAACTCTACATAACCATTTGAGCAGGTGTCAAAATGAAAGCACGTTTATCTAATGTTTAAAAAGTTGGTACATTTACAGAGCTGTTTTTCTCAGTGTAAAATAAACATTGAGTTTTTTTTAACTTTTATACTTTCAGCTTCAAACGACTGACACTCACCGCATAAATGAGATCATTTTATATACAAGACGGACCTCAGGTATAACCGGACAGCCGTCTCAGATGAACCAGGTAACTCTATTGTTTTTCTCGCCTTTGAACTTCCCGCCCTTTCACGCAGCGGCATTGTCCCATGTCAAGTCACGGTTGACAATTCATGAAATGCTTTCCATTTTAGTTTAAGATCGTTATCAATTAGAGGTAAGTGGAGAGCAATTTTGATTGGGATCGCAACAGTGTCATGTCGAGTTAGTCTGCTCTGGAGTACATTAAACATTCAATCTCTTCGGACGGGATCCAAAGTAGTTCTCGTAACTCACTGTCACCAACAGTTGAACAAACTATGCATGTTTGTATGGCGTGTTGTGGCCGAGCGGTTAAGAGCATCGGGGTCAAGCTCTGTTCTTTCTGAATAGCAGAGTGTGGGTTCGACTCCCAGTCATTGTCCTTAAGCAAGGCACGTTGCCATTACATCCTTCAGGTGGGACGTAATGACGTTGGTCCTGTGTCTTGTGTAACGCACGTACACAGGCCCATTGCACTTAGTATTGAAAGAGAAGGGGTTCGCCCCGGTGTTCGGCATATTGCGCCACAGTACCTTGTAAACCATTCATAATTCAAACGATAGTTCCACGTACCTTGCAGGGAAATACTGAATGTGCGCTTATAAACAACAATAATATTATTATTATTATTAAGCGGCTCGTCAATGTTGTGTTAAAACACCCTTCTTGCACAGCCATTATGCATAAATATTACAAACCTGTGAAAATGTTGAGCTCAACTGGTCATCGAACTAGAAAATATTGAAAGACAAAACACCCTTGCTGTACAAATGTGTGTGCCCAATAAAAGGCTTCAGGCCTGAACTCTTTTAGTATTTGAGTGAGAAATGTCCCCTTTCTATAAACAACTACTTTACTTCAGAGGGAGCCGTTTCTCACAATGTTTTATACACTAAACAGCTCTCCATTGCTTGATATCGAGTAAGTTTTTATGCTAAAAATTAATTTGTTTTGAGTAATTACCGATAGTGTTCACTGCCTTGAATGTAGTCCGGACCTACAATCGGGCTGTACACAGTCATGTACAGGTTAAGAACTACATTTTAGGTAATGCGCTTCATTTCGAGGCCGCGCAGCCGTTTCTCTATTAATAGAACATTTTTCCTGTAAACCTATTCATCTTTCATGTAGGTTTTATTATGTAGCTGTAATGATCATTTCCGTTGCAGGCAGGTGGTCTGGTGTATAATATAGACTGCTCTTAAAAAGATTCAATCCACGTTCATTCAATAGAAATAAATGGGCCTAAAAGGCTGTCGCAAATGAATCATTTTTTATTGATTCCTGGAATGACCTATGGTCATAGGTGTCAGTAGTTGATATGCGACTTGTCTTTTTTTAACTCGCTTGATTATCTACACGTTTAGAACCTCAACTGCATGTCGAATTTTCTTTAAACGTCGCGACCTCCTAGTCTATGACATTTCACAGAATGGCCGTTTGGTGTGTGTGGGTGTAAAGGTGGGGTCATACTTGAGTCATGAACAGGGCCCATTGATAAAGCTGCTGAGAACACAAAAAATGCTTAGCGTGACATTTTCGCCTTCAACAGGATTACCAACCAAATTTCCACGTGATTTTCAGGATAAGCAAACAACAGCTGAATACAACTAACAAGCAGTAGTATGCAACAAATGGAAATTTGGTTAATAATTCTGTTTTAATCATGAAAGAAATTTCATGCTAAGCCAATTGTTGTGCCTAGCAGCTCTAGAAATTGGGTCCAGGTCGACACCACTGCAGCTAGTGGTGTATTACATCGAAACAGCTTTGTATGTGATTTTTGTACATGTCGGGATTGATTCCTTTCCTATGCCTCGTGCAGATTAAGGAGGGATTAAGGAAGGCGCCATCTTGTTTTGATGTGTTTCGTGTTTATTAGAAAAAACGCTGTATACTTGGTTTCATCAAGCGCTAAATGCACTTGACGCTATTGGTAATGACTCAAAATAATTGTAAGCAAAAAAAAAAAAAAAAAACTTGAACGAGCAATGGAGAGCTTGTGTAACAACGGCTCGGCATTCAAAAGTTATTGTGGCCATATTTTCGGGGAAAATGAACACACTCTACGTCAATTTGTAGAAACAAGTAGGCCAGTTTGTTTTTGCTCTCTAGTTTTTGGATTTGTTTTTCAGCAATTTACTCGTACGGTTGTTTTCTACACAAAATCAAATCGAGCGCGTCCTCGATTTGTTAAACCAACCACATCCCTTCAGTTTGAAGTCCCCTTTTGAGTGTTTACCCTAGCTCAGCCTACACATGAGTTGACACCTTCGCCTACTGGTTTACTGTGTAACCCCAATCCGATTACCTCTACCTCATAATAAAAAAAACCTTCCCTAATCTAAACCCAGAGCGTCCTTGTTTCCCCACACGTAAGCACCTCCACAGGGCAAGCCGATACTTCGAGAAGACCAAGAATAGACAGGAATTAAATCTTCCATGTGATTGAACGATCCTAAATTGACGTATACCTTTAATGCGAATTACCCAAGCTGTGCGAGCAACTCCACCCGGAGCAAAATTGCATCGATTTGGTTGTTTCCAAAGCAAGACGGACACAATTTTGTGTCTTCTTCTTTATCTCCTTTATTCCGTTCTTGTCTCTGTCTTTAATAGAGCGAACAGCAAATTTGGGGTGGGGGTCGTTTGATTGGAGATAGACTGGAGGTTGTGACGTCATCCTGAGAAAATCAGGTGGCTTCGTTTATTGTCAATTTGAGCTGGGCTTCAATCTGGGAGAGTCAATTTGCCTGCCGGACAAAGCGGAACTAAACATTCTGGTTGAACATATTGTAAGGCCTCTCTATGCCGTTGGCGAGAGCTTCGTATACAAAAGGATGAATTCGTTATTTTTACAGCGATAGTATTCTCCCTGTCGCGATAAGTCAGGAGATGCTACAAGAACAAGCGCCAATTTAATAGAGCTGCTTTGAGCACAAACAAATTATGCTTACCAGAATAAGGTTACCAACCAAACTATCATGTCACGTGTACAAGTTGTGGCTGGTACCCTGCTAATTTCTGCTTAATAAAGATTTGTTAAGCAACTTAGTTTTCGTTTCCTGCAGGAGAATAAACTAATCCGGATACTAGGTGACACTCGGGGACATTGGGGGGAGGGGGGGGGCATTCGGGGAGGCATTGTCGCCGAACTACCCCGATTGAGATAAACCTATGGCGTGTGGTGGCCGACACAATTCGTACTGAAAGTTCTGATTGCCTTAGTCATTGGAATGTAGGTTCTTTTCCCGGTCATGACAATTTTGCCCTTGAGCAACACACTTAACCATAAATTGCTTCCCTTATTCTCCGGTGCACACCTGCAAGGATTGAGATGGTGTTCTGTTGGGTAATTCCATATGGTATGCTCGTCGGGGACATGAGAAAGTGTATGGATTGTTGAAGTTGAAGTTGTTTCTCATGGACATGGAATTGTGTTGTGAAGTGCCTTGAGCTATACTTTAGAGCTAACTAATATTGTAATTTACATGATTGATTTTGCATAGAGTGTTACTGTGTAGATACCATTGATTTTATTCGATATCTCTCTTTGTGTTCGTCCATTATTTCTTTATGGACTGTCAATTTTTTTTAATTTTTTTTTTTAACTTCGGAACTCAATCTTTGTATGCATCCCTTCGTATAGAATGAACTTTCCTGTGGAGTTCGGATTGCTCCCCAAATCCCGTTGTGACTTTACCCAAACCATTCAGGCTTCAATTTTATACGGAGTACAAGAAGTGACGTATAAGTTTTAATCTCTTACCGAGAGAATTTTTTTTTCAAAAGATTTAGAAATATCCACATTGAATAAACAGCACTACGACAGTAGCAGTTTTGGAGTGCAGGGGAAAAATGCAACCCGTCATGCCGACGTGTGTGTGGCTGCATGTATATGAGTACACCCATAGGCAAGTACGTACAACTCTTGTCAGCAACAATTAAACCGAGTCAGGTTGATAATTTTATTCGCAGCAGACCATTCTACGTTCTCCTTAATACTCCTTTACAGAGAATCATATTCCTTTATGTACGTGGGGGGGGGGGAGATACGTTCCAACACGATCAATACATCAAGCGTATTGTCAGTTGAATATAATCAGACAGAATGTCAATTCGTCATCTTTCCAACAGGCTAATCATGGACAGCATTTGAGCATCTTTTCCCCCTCTCTCCCCTGCAAGTTTTTCCTTTGCTCTTTCATTTTATTTTTCTTTCGCCGTTTACCGTGTGCTGAGATTCCTTTTTTGCACAGCCGGAAGAAATTTGACATTTTTTGAAGCACTCGGGAGGGTTTGATTTTTTTTTTGGTCAGGCTCCCGGAATAAGTAAAGGGTTTTAAAGCCATTGGACATTTTCGGTAAACAGTTTTGTCAAAATGCCCAAACTTCATGTATCACAACTTTATATAAAGTAACAAATCTGTGAAATTAAGGCTCAATCGGTCATCGGAGTCGGGAGAAAATAACGGGAAAACCCACCTTTCCGCACGTTTCGCCGTGTCATGACATGTGTTTATAATAAATCCGTAGTTCTCGATATCGAGAATTGATTGTTCTAATGTTTTTTTCAAAGGGTAAAGCATTTCATGGAATAATATTTCAAGAGAAGTCTTTACCATTACCTTCTGTAAACGCTGTAAGTTATTTGTAAATCTGTGAACTTTTGTTTTCTGTTCCGAAAGTGTCCAATGGCTTTAAAGGCACTTGACACCTTTGATAATTGTCAGAGCCGTCATTGGGAGAGTTTCTCTTGTAATTGCCAAATACAAGTCTTCTCACTTGGTGTAGCTCAACACATGCACAAAATAACAAACCTGTGAAAATTTGAACTCAATTGGTCATCGGAGTTGCGAGAGAAAAATGGAAGAAGAAAAACTGTTGTCGCACTAGTTGTGTGCTTGCAGATTCCTTGAATTCTCTTATTCCATTCAAATATTTTAGTGAGAATTTTTCTCTTTCTCAAAAAAACTATATGTTACTTCAGAGGGAGCCGTTATTCGCAATGTTTTATACCACTAACAGCTCTCCGTTGCTCGTTACCAAGTACCTTTTTATGCTAAAAACTATTTGAGTAATTACCAATAGTAATTGGTAAAAGAACCTTTAAACCGAGCGGGCTCAGAGCTCCTGTGATATACGGACAGTCACCACGGTGTTATAATAGGCTGCTGCGGTTTGCTGACTCGTTGATATTACTACCCATGTAATTAATGAAACAAACTCACACTGCATTGTATCGCACACAGGTGTTTAATTAGTTTTTAATGACACCGTTAGGGCTTGTAATTAGACGAAATTATTGGGAATGAAGTATTTCGAGTTTGATTCATTGTGCTACGATGCTTCACATCTCTCTCTCTCTCTCTCTCTCTCTCTCTCTCTCTCTCTCTCTCTCTCTCTCTCTCTCTCTCTCTCTCTCTCTCTCTCTCTCTCTCTCTCTCTCTCTCTCTCTCTCTCTCTCTCTCTCTCTCTCTCTCTCTCTCTCTCTCTCTCTCTCTCTCTCTCTCTCTCTCTCTCTCTCTCTCTCTCTCTCTCTCTCTCTCTCTCTCTCTCTCTCTCTCTCTCACACAATTATGTTTTTTGTTTTATGACCTTTATTATTTAAAGGAAGTGGCCACTGTTGGTAATTACTCAAAATAATTATTAGCATAAAACCTTACTTGGTAATGAGTAATGGGGAGAGGCTGATAGTATAAAACATGAGAAACGGCTCCCTCTGAAGTGACGTAGTTTTCGAGAAAGAAGTAATTTTCCGCGAATTTGATTTCGAGACCTCAGATTTAGAATTTGAGGTAAGCATCTGAAAGCACACAACTTCATGTGACAAGGGTGTTTTTCTTTCAATATTGTCTCGCAACTCCGATGACCAATTGAGCTCAAATTTTCACAGGTTTCTTATTTTATGCATATGTTGAGATGCACAAAGTGAGAAGGCTGGTCTTTGACAATTACTATTTGTGTTCGGGGTCTTTAATACAAAATATGCTCTTATGCGTTAAATTTGATTGATTATACTTTCTCTTTCGATACAGAAAAAAAAAAAAAATACAAGTTCACAGACTTACAAATAATTTACAGGGTTTACAGAAGGTAATGGTGAAATCCTTATCTTGAAATATTATTCCATGAAATGCTTTACTTTTTGAGAAAACATTAAAACAATAACAATTCTCGATAGCGAGAATTACGGATTTATTTTAAATACATGTCATGACACGGCGAAACGTGGGGAATCAAGGGTGGGTTTTCCCGTTACTTTCTCCCGACTCCGATGACCGATTGAGCCTAAATTTTCACAGGTTTGTTATTTTATATATAAGGTGAGCCTTGCACAAAATTGTTTACCGAAAGTGTCCAATGGCTTTAAAGGGTTTGAAGTACCTTTTGTAGATCAACTTTTTGGCCATGACATGAATCCCTACTAACTGTGAATGAAGATGTTTGTAATATTAATTACCTGTAATAGTCGTGCAGATTTTGAGAACAAAAAGTGAAAACCATAAAGCGATGTTTTCAGGAGAGTCGCGTAAATACTAGTACATACTAGAATAATTGCTGTCTTCTGATTTGAGACGAAATTTATATTCATGACATTGTTTTACTCATTTCCCAACAATGTATACAGCACCCCAACAATAAATATCTGTAGGGAAGTTTTCTACAGACATTATCTTTAAACCGTTTGAGTTTATCTAATGTGTTAATTTTGTTTTGTGTCTTATTGCGATTTTGGCATATATCGTGAATAATTACGTGAATATTTTTACGTAAATATTGCGTTTGGTCACAAATCGCAAATATTCACGTGAATATTGACGTGAATATTAATTGCGATTTTGGGCAAAATCCATGAATATTGACGTCAATATTCACATAAATATATTATGTTCAATGTTCCTTCAGGGCCACCATACCAAACCCTTTCACGCGACTAATAAACAAATCGGATGACATGTTCATCATGTTTGATGTACAGAGTGCTTTAAAATGACTACAAAGGATTGGAATGAGTTTACTTAACGGAAGAAAAATCCAAACGATGCCTCATCGCTTAATAAAACAATTTTCCAAAAAGGTAGTCATACTTGCTGTAAATGGATGCATCAGCGGCTGTCGTTTTGTCATTATCATCATTTTAGTCGTCTACCCACCTGTCACTTTACAGCGGCAAGGTGCAATCACTAGAATGAGTTATAGTTCAAGGAACCGATCAGAGAAAACCAGTGTAGCTAATTTCGAAAGAAATGTCACTTAATACCTACTGCCTGCAAATCGGCCGAGACTACTATACCCTCGCTCAGTAGATCAAGGGGACTTCAAGTATTTTATAACAGTTGTCACAAAGAAATTGCGTTGATTTAAAAACTCGACAAAATGAATGTACCCACAAACCGACTTTCATTAATATTATTTACATGCTTTTTGAAATGTGTAACTTGGTAGCTAGCATGTGGAGCTGTTGATAGTATACAGACTTGTGAGAAACGGCTCCCTCTGAAGTCACGTAGTTTTTTGAGAAAGAGGTAATTTCTCACTCCTATATTAGGCATCTGAAAGACAAAAGAAAACAAGTAATTTGATGTTATTTGTCTGTCATTATTCTCTTGCAAATTCAATTACCAATTGAGTCTAAATGTTCACAGATTTGTTATTTTAAGCGTACGTTAGGATACGAGTGAGAAGACTGGTCTTTTGACAGTATTACCAAACGTATCCAGTTCCTTATAATATAATGTCTCCAATTCAGAAAACATACACGGATGAAGAAAGTTACCTCAACTCCCAGCACTACCTACTACCCTTTGAGAGCGTGTCAACTTGTTTGCGGGGGATTGAATCTTGATCCAGAATTTATTTAATTAAATAACACGAATCGATGTATTATGTATGTGTGCGGACTTCTTGAAATAATGTGTTTTATCCTGCCTTCAGTATTACACGAATTTCATACTCAAAAGAGAAGCTTGGATGTATTTTTAAGTAAATGAAATTCGTGAGGCCGTGATGAGGGAGAGGAAACTTAAATGGTGATGAAAGTGGGGGGGGGGGGGTAGTAAATTGTATAAATGCAGTTTTTCCGTAGTTTGGTCATTTAAAGCAAAGTCCCAACTGACTCTCTGAATCATGATCGACTGACAATGCGCAGCAAGATCACACGACCTTTAATTCCGAGAAGTGAGTGATGCCATGGTAACCATCTACTAACATCATCGTTACCATGGAGTCAGATTGAGTGTGATTGGTCAAGTCGCCCAAAGGTTGACTGTGAAGGCAATGCCTCTATGGTGCAATCACGACGGCCATATACTGTGGCATGAATCAACATCATCTACACTTGCATTATGGCACTTGTGAAGGGAAAAAGACACCTGCAACGCAAATGATGGCCAACGTGTAGTCCGTGACAGAGGCAAAGAGCGACACTCTGATGTATTGGGTATTGCTTCATTCTAACACTGTAGCCACTGCTGCTAAAAACGCCCAATGCTCGATGACGATATCCTGGAAAAGGGTACAGTGCCATGGCAACCATCATCGTTACCATGGCAATGACGGCACGGCTGTAGGCCCTTTTTCCCCAGTCAGGTATCGATGTATAAGAGTACTTCTGTGTGATGAGGTCTACAGTCCCGGTAGCTTGGAGTTGCCACGTGCCATGTGCTCTTGGAGTGACCTACGCTAGCGAGGGGGGAAGGGATGAGCGAACGGAGGGTATAAGAGCTCTCAGATGACGTTCCAAGAGTGTAACAATGTGACGTACACTTGTGTATGCCAAACACTCAACACTCTCTACACCCGTATACGAACACCTTAAAGGGACAGTACATCATCGCCTTTGGAAACGAGTACCCATCGTATAGCTTTCAATTTAAAACGCCAACATGTGGAAGTTGCATCTGTATTATTAAGTGATCAAGTTTAATTGCACACAACGAGAAACTGTTCAAGTTTTGCTAATGGATTTCATGCACGTTGGGCGTTTATTTTGACGGGGGAGAATACGGCGTTCTTGTGTAACACTGTTGGAGCCCGGCTGTGGATGATTTGATGACTGTGATAATGAAGGTGATGATTTTGATTGCTCTAATCAAATAAAGCAACTGGTGGTTTACAGATGCTGTTCTTCCGAGTTGTTAATACATCTAGATGGAAATATTTTTCGGGAGGTAGTGATATGATCGGTGAGTTTTTCAGATACAAAAAACATAATTACTGAAACTTTTATCTGTTTTATCCTCTGTGGACTAAATTACACGAATTTAAAAACAGTAACTGTTGAAATTTGTCCAATCTTCGGAATGTCTTTAGGATGTTTTGAGTACCTTCCGCATGTCTTAAAGGGCACTGGACACCTTTGGTCTATCGTCAAAGACTAGTCTCAATTCCAAAGACTAGTCTCAATTGGTGTATCCAAACACATGCATCAAATAACAAATCTGAATCAGTTGGTCACCGAAGTTGCAAGAGAATAATGGAACAAAAATAGTTGTATAATGTGTGCGCTTTCAGATGCCCAAAAGGGGCCTCGGGTCTGAAGTCTTGTAATATTTGATTTAGAAATGACACCTTTCTCAAAAACTACGCTAGATTAGAGGGAGCCGTTTCTCTCAATGTTTTATACTACAAAAGCTCTCAATTGCACGTTAATACTAAGTAAGTTTTTATTCTACGATTATTTTGAGTAATTACCAATACATGTCTAGTGCCTTTAAGTACGTAAATGTAAACATGATCAACCTGCTGTTTTAATGACAATGTATCAATCTAATCAGTTATATTACTTAACATATACAAGTTAGTGATTTGTGTACTTTTGGTTGTATAGTTCTCGTTTAGGGGTCTATTAAGCCTACGTCTTTTTTCACTGAAGAACTTATCATTATGTCTTTTTCCAGTGTAGGACTTATCAGTATGTCTTTTTCCATACATCATTTTGCCATTTTAAAATTCGATATCAGTACAGTCTTTTGAGATCGATAGAGCTGTGTACTTAAAGGACAGTCTGTCCACTGAACTCTTGCACTTCATGGATACATAAAAACCGTAAAAAGTTCACCCGGATTCGTGGCAACATAAAACCGGTTTCTTGCTTGGTCTGATAACAAACCGTCTCCCGGTTGCAACAAAAAAACGTGAGACAAAAAAATAATCTTCGCTTTGCCTTGATATGTCTGTATTCGAGAAAGATTTACGCACACACGCCACCCAAAAGACAAATACACCCGCCACTACTGGCTAAGTCAGGTCCATTAGCCGGGCGTATTGTGATTGGCAGACTTACCGGGAAATGGCGGGAAAAGGGGAAACGAGAATTTTTTTGCGCGGGAACTTGGGAGGAAATGGAACTAATCGTCGGGAGGGAACTGAGTGCGGGGTTGTGCGTATAACTTGGGTAAGACCTTTGACGGCTGCTTATACAATGATATTAGTTATTAAACCCTGGTCTTATGTTACCGTCTGAATGAAACATAGAGTAAGTCTTCGGGTTTCCGATGTTAGTTCGAGTGCGTGGGTTGGTTTTCTGTGGAGCAGGAAATGTCGCCTGGGTTGTGGGGTGGTGAGGCTTCTTTGAAAGGGTAATGCTGTGCTGTTTAGGGAGTGGGGTGCGGATGAAAGTAGGGAGGAAGCCGGAGGCAGATGCATAGAATTCTTTAGGACAATGGTGATATATCTTGGGATGTAGGTGCACAAAAATGGTCATCAGACGAAAGGTTAATATTTGTTTTATTTCTCAGGTTTCGCCCGAGGCGTGGATCGCATTACATTGTACTCGATGTATTTTATTGAACAACCCGCTTTAGTTTAAGACATTGCTATGTAAACCCACTCAGTCCCCGCAGATATAATTATAATTTAAGCTCCACATAGGGACTTACCATTAGTCTTTTTGAGGTATGGCGATCACCATAAGACTACAACCAAAGTCCAAAACAAAAACCAAACAGTGTAGTTATATCGCGTCCACCATTATTTCAAAATGGCTTACTGCAGAATGTGTGGTTGTCCTGAGATGTTCACCATCGGATGTCCTACTATTGGGAGAAACAAGTTCACAATTAAATGTATAGCAACATGCAAAAATAAGACTTGTCAATATTGATCTGTGTCATGTCAGTTCTCATTACAACTGATATAGCTTTCCTTGTGAATAATTTTGGCGATAAAGGCTCCATGACCTTTTTTCTTTTTTTCTTTTTTCAAATTCCACATTGTTGCATGACTATGATGCTGACCTGACGTTAACGTAAGCAAACACTTGGGTGCACATATTTATTTTAATAATAAAAGTAATTAATAAATAAGTAGGTCGACCAGAGGTATGTGTTTATTCATATCACTAGCCCGTTGGTCTAGGGAAAGTGACGTCATCATCACTGACAAAATGACGAGTCTCGTTGTCGGAAGTCAAACGTGACCGACATCTGCAATCGATATACTCGAGTTAGGCCTGAACGAACCCACAATTTGTATATACAACTTATTGTGTGTTCGTTCAGGTCACGAAACCCACAATACATGATATTCACCAACCTTTTTTGCCAGCACGCAAAAGTAATCGAGACTTTATCAAAATGGCGGAACTGTAAATTTGGCACAAGCTGTTTTACGTGTATACAAAATTGACACCAACTGCTCAGTGGGGCAATTTTTCATGGCTAAATGTTTTCTGTGTGTCAAGGTTTGTGCTAAATGTTAGGGTTTTATTTTATTTATCTATTTTTGTTAATTTTTTTTTTGTGTGGGGGGGGGGGGTTCACGAAATAATTACAACTTTGAGTACACAGGCTTGTCGTTTTAAACTCTATTTTATACAACGCGTTGGTTTGTTCGTTTGTTTATTTGTTTAGTTTGTTTGTTTGCTTGTTTTTTTATGGGGGCGGGTTTCTCGAAAGAATTACAACTTGGAGTACACAGGCTTGTCGTTTTCAATTCTATTTATACATTGCGTTTGTGTGTAGTCTATCAGCAGGGCTCCTTGTAAATTATTGCTTCAATCCTAGAGGTATAAATTACACTACTCTGAAACCGTGCTGCTGCACATTGATTGATAAGTCTATCTCACAGTGGAGTATATTGAATAAAAGACGCGTATAAACTGGAATTATTATAAACTTAATCCCAATCCGGACAGCTTCAACCAAGTGTGTCAAAGTACGACCGTATTTGCGTTAATTAAATATGATCACTAAAAGAATCGTTTCTCTGTTACGTCTACATCATGACGTGGGTTGTTGTTAGTTATGACTTGACAAGCTTGCAGTGGAGTGACTCGGCTGCACGGATGGACGCGCAACACGATGATGCTCTCCTGATAAACCTTACTCCCATCATCCAACGGACACTTCATCCTGAGTTTATGTTCATGGCCGAAAGTGTGCAGTTCGTCTTGAGCGTGATGTCACTGTCTGCAATGCAATGACCATCTCAACTTGCTTCTAATTTACGGCCGGTATGATCAGCTGTATTTGAGGCTGTCGCACGCCAACGCAATACAGGATCCGTGCTGTTTTCTATTGTGAGCATTACTGTAGTCTGAAAGGTCTTCACTTTCAAATCGGAGCTGTGGGTGAAGCCAACGTGTGCGGTTGGTGTCTCTTTCACTCGCGCCAATAGATGACAAGACGTGGGCAGTCAATGCCAGACCGTTCTAAGAATCGAATAATGATGGAGGAACGCTCATTTTGAGCTTAGCTTAGAGCGTGGTTAGCTCGCCAGCAATTTCACCGCTGGAAAACTAAGGGCCAGTTTCGTTGAATATATACACTGACCAGAATATACACTGACCATCGTGGCTCCTCGCTGCTACAGAAGACATTTCAAGAACCATCTACTACATAGGATCAAGCTATCGCGTTTTCTCGCGGGGCTGGCTTAGAGATTGTAAAGCTGCCCGAAGCCGAACGACAACACGGTGGGATCTGTCTGATTTAAAATGAGAGTTGACTGGGAACTTATGCCATGCTTTGTTTTACTACTCTAGACCAGATTACAGACGTGGAAGACACACTTGTGAAGAGAGTACGACAGTGTGGGATTAAGATCAACGGTGTTTGTTTATGTTGAGACGAGTACAGCATCTACAATGAAATAAAAGGTAAGATGTTTGGTATAAGTTTAATAATTTTTTTTACCCCCTTCTTCATCTTGTTAATGTAGATCAATTTTTGTTTAAAAGTTTCTGTGATGTATTTTGTAACTTTTTTTATGTGTTGTTTTGATAACGAGTCAAACCGTATGTGGTTGCAAATAAATTATCCTTACGTTACCTTTAGTTATTTTTTAGAGGGTGTCTCTGAATTCTGAACACCTATACCCTTTGTTACCAAATAGTGAAGTTTTTAATATGGCCTGTTACAACAAAGTAGGCATGGAGATTTTCATAATCTACGTTAAATGTATAATGAACATTGTTGTTTTCGTAAGTTTGAGTCAAATAAATTAATAGTTCTGCGTTATGTTATGATACTTGAGTAAGATCTAATAAAAATATGAATACTTATATTGCGCCATATCCAAAAGTCACTCAAAGTAAACATAAGTATTAATAGAGAAAGGAGAAACAGACAATTACAAATGTCAGTAAAATGTCATTATGAGAGATAATCATCACAAATAAAACATTGATTGAAAAGATTGTTATCTTTTCTATTTTTATTGGGAATATTCATGGTAAACTCTCATATTGTTGGTTTAAATCCCCTCCAAGGAAAGTTACTCCGAGAATATTATATATCAAACAGAATGTTGTTTGTGTTGGGCCTGGTCACGATTACAATGTCATTCATTTGTTTGGTCAACAGACAAACTACATCCAATGAACTTGGATGAGCATCTAAAGCTTGTAGGTTTTTTTCTGTATAGCCTTATGATCAAGTGGTTTCTATGTCTGTTTCAAATGCCGTCCTGTCCACCACGCAATTAGATATGCTTAATGCATTTTGTGTCGATAGTGGAGGACATCTTCACATTGTCAGTTTCTGTTTGATTTTTTAAAAACATTTATGATGCTCAATGTGCAATCAAGTTGTTTGTTTAACTGCAATACATGCTTTTAATAAACAATTTTTTAATTGAATTTTAATTAAAGGGTCTATGTAACTTTTGTAGCACAAAAAACACATTACCACATATTTACACTAAACTTACACAGTTTGAAGATAATGATAGTAGAAAGCTTACCTGAAAATATTACGTGCTGAGGTGCTGTAGTTTTTGGAAAATGAGTAAAACAATGTCATGAAAATACGTTTGCAAATTATTTAAAACATTTTCGTCTCATGAGACGAAAATTATTTTCATGACATTGCTTTACTCATTTTCCAAAAACTCTAGCACCTCAGCACGTAATAATTATCAGGTAAGCTTCTACTATCATTAATATCTTCAAACTGTGTAAGTTTAGTGTAAATCTGTGGTAATGTGTTATTTGTCCTACAAAAGTTACATAGACCCTTTAATTCAAATTCAATTCAATTAAAAAATGGTTTATCAAAAGCATGATTGCAGTTAAACAAACAACTTGATTGCACATGACAGCATCATTATTATTATTATTATTATTATTATTATTATTATTATTATTATTATTATTATTATTATTATTATGAATATACATGAAGACACGTAATTAAAGGGCAACTAAAAGGTATTTAAAAGACACGATTTGGGGAAATGCACTTTGCTTGTAACGAATAGTTCGTAACACACAGGCTTGTGCATTTATAAAATTGTTTATGTGTCTTAAAGGCAGTGGACAGAATGAGCTACTACATGTAATTAGTTATTCAAATAATTCATATGTCTTTTAGGAGTTTTGATTGGACAACAGATATCATTCAATAATTATAAGCAGCTGATCAAAATCTACTTATGAATTATGGCCAGGATACTGGCATTAATTCATGTTCATTTACCCACGGCTGTTTCAATCCCATGCACTGTGCGTTAAACAAGTGTTCAAGTTTGTTTGCTGCAGAAAGTGCACAAATTTTGTTTCCTCCAGTTATTACACAGAACGTCATCATTTGTTTACACTACAACCCCTCTCAACAGAGCAATGTAAAAGTTGATGTAATGCCCCGTTTCTTTAATTCATCCACGTCCCAGTATTTACCATGCCACTTTGTATATACATAATTGTGTTTTCTACCAAGATTTAGACGTTTCTATACTAAAAGAGAAGAATTTGAATAATAAACAGACTTTTTTGTGAGATTTTCGTCGTAGTTATTTATATACGTGTGATGTATTCATACCCAACGGTAAATCTCAGATTATGTAAAAGGAAAACATTATCTTTACAAGCCAGACTATTTACTAAGAAGAATGGATGTTTTTACATGATATACGCTGAGATTCATCTCTGGGACATTTGTTTTTACACGGAGAAATGTCAAAATCCGACCGTAAAATCCATTCGTATTACTCGGTGAAATTGTGTTTCAGCGAAGCAAACGACACGGTTTCGTTGGTGAGTACACGTAGGAACGCTACAGATAACGTGCGGCGCGCCGCGTACCAGCGACTCGCCAGGGAAAGCGCGCGCCATACAAAGTATATGGGGAAGTTATAAAGTTTGTGTAAAACAGGTTGTAGCCTACAAAATAACGATGGAGTGTGGATTTGGATAGCTTGATGTCGTGGAGATTAACATCACATTGAAATATTCTTGTATACTCCAATAGTCTTACATCTCAGTAGGCCTACAAGTACAATTCATGTAGTATATTTAATTTTTCTGAAGCTGAGATGAGCTTCAAATTTCATCAAGTAGCTCTTACAAAAATATGTAGAATATGCTCTAATAAAATAAGGGTAACTGATAGAAAGCCAATACTTTGCAAGGATTACAACAAAGAAATTAAAACCGTCTTCGACGTGAGCACTTGGGAGGATGTTTCGGGTCAGCATCCACATAGCTTATGCGACCTGTGTGGTAGAAAAGTAAGGCATCAGAGAGCAGGTACGAGAGAGTACGATTCAGGAAAAGTCAAGAACCGACAGACTGTGGTTGGGACAGAATGGCCAAAGCACCAACGTACTGGCAGTTGTTACGTCTGTGACTTATTTCACCAGCAAGAAAAAGAGGGTCCGCGTCAAAAACCGAAAAGAGGTCCGCAGCCCGTTGATCTTGAAAACCAACCGGAGCTTCCTTTCGACACAACGATTGAAAACATTTTCCCTGATCTTCGAATGCCAACACAGACATGTCAGCAGGATGTACTCCCTCACTTTGAAGTTTTCGGCCATTGTGAACACAACTTATTTATTTGCGCAATATGCATGTGTTTACTTAATAGACCATGTGTGCAAACTCCATGTCAGCACAATTTCTGTGCAACTTGTTTATCTGCGTACTAATACTGCAACGCAGTTATAGTCAAATGCCCAATATGCATGGCTACAATGGACTTCCATCCTATCACACCAAGTCCGCGGGTACTCTGTGTCCAACTCGACAACTTGATTGTTTTTTGCACTAAATGCAGCAGCATTGGACAAATGTGTAAGTTAATTTCTCACGAATGTCAAGCAGTACAAGTCCATGCTCCAAAAATAACAATCGTTAAAGCACGAGCTGATCTCCCACTCCAATCCAAACTCCCCGACCCAACTGACGATGTTTTGAACGCTGCCAAAATTCTAAAATGTATGGCCACAAAGCACAAACTGGGTGATCCAATTCCACTGGAAATTGAACAACAGCAGACCGCTGGACTTGGATGAAGTTGAAACGCAACGAGGGAAACGCAGCAATGCTTCATACCGGAGGACGGGTAAGTATTGCGTAACTAACAAGATTAATCAATCTTGAATTAAAACCAGTTTTATGACCAGCAGCCGATTTCACGAAACTTTACGCAACTACGTAAGTCCACTTGCGCAACGTTTATGGCATAAGTAAAGCCATATGCGTTGCGCAAAGGGACCTACGCAGTTTGCGTAAAGTTTCGTGAATTTGGCTGCAGGATAAACAAAGAGAGGACTACATTGTATATTTTGTATTAAATCACATCAGTACAAACATTTGAGATTCAAAAGTTTTAATTGAAACAAACAAATTTTAAAACATTTTAATTTGTTTAAAATAGAATACAATTTTTACAAAGAAAAATAATAAAAAAATACAGTATTTTACTGGCTTTCAATTGCACAAAGAACCACGTGATCTAAAACCAGAGACTGTACAGTATTATTACAATATTTGTTTTTCAAACTTAGCAGTAATCACTTGGCCAATCACTCCAATCTAATAATTTGTATTTTTGTTTTTCCTTTCAGCCTGCTTTGGTTCAAAAGATCACAACATCCACACCTACAGCTAATATAGAGATCAGCCCATCATCAACTCAACAACCAATGTCTGCTAATAGAGCCCTTGCATTGATGCGAGATTGCTTTTGTTGGTAATCACGTACACAGATGTTGCACAGTAAGTAACAGCAGCAAGTCTCTTCACTATAATTTAAATGGATACTGTGCAATTATTATGGGTTTCAACAAGAAAAAAAAACACAATTCCAATAGTACTTTCTTGACTTGACGTTAATCTCTGCAGTATTTATCTTTGTTTCAGGTTGAAGTGATTGATCCTCTGACTGCAGTTCCTAAGCAGTTCATCACCTCACAGATGTTCATCACCTCACAGACGACATCACCATCGCTGCTCAAGACATCTAGTGCGAGATTCAGCAAATATTGGAAGGAAATACCATGAAATTTTTCTAAAATTTGCTGATGTTCACCATGGCATCAACCATGCAAAGCCTTTGTCGTCACATAACATTCACCATATAGGTAACTACACACCAGTATACCTGGCTGCACATTTTTATGTCAGTACATAACTTCACGTATGATGAAATAATCATTTGCTGTATCTAAATCATTGATGGTTGCATTTGTGTTCTCTTACAGATGTATGTATTAAGGAGTTTATGTCAGCGTTCCGTGACCTATTCCCTAATGTCAACACATCACCGAAGATGCATCTCCTCGAAGATCATGCAGTACAGCAGCTTACTAAGTTTAAAGTTGGATTTGGGACAAGGCGGGGAACTTATTCACACAGAGTTCAACCGCACAGGCCGTGTGGTTCATGGCATGAAGGATCCAATTCAACGGTTGATGGCGATTATGCGGCGTCATCACGTCGGCACAACACCAGAGGTTCAGGCAGAAGTTGCCCCAGTCTGGAGAAAAAATGAAAAGTAGTAAATAACTACAAATAAATAATCTTCAACAAGTAAACAATCTACGGAAAAAATAGGGCTTGTTCTTAAACACGTATTCTTTCTTAGGTACATGACTGTATACTATACAAGACTTTTGTTTCCAGAAATATATCGCTGTCTCAGTGCATGTACATGTACAATGTATCTCATAAAAAATAGTGAAAGTGTCAATACATCAGTTCTCACTTATCTAAAATAAAATGTACGTGACAGTTTGCAAATAAGTGCTAAAGTAGAAAGAGCATGAATGAAGTGTTTTTACTTTTTTTGGAAAAGTTTCCGTATGGCGCCACCACTTTTTCATTCGAAATAAAATAATATAGTATCTAATTTACCTGATTGATATATCCCTTTTTGTAAAAATGAGTGAAAAAGTGGTGGCGCCATACGGAAAGTTATCCCTTTTTTTATAAATCTTGTATTTATGATATTTTATTAATAATTAGGCCTATAAATATGATAAATACAAAAAAAAGGGGCCGAAATTGGTGGCAAGGTCGTAAAATTTTTCCGAATTGATTGGCATCTGTTGATATTGTTTTGAAAGTTTGGCCTAGTCGATCGATGTCATGTCAATGTCAATACTCCATGACATGGAATTGGAATGTATGAATTGAATTTTGAAAGTGAAAGAAAAAAATCATCCAATTATCAAAGTTCCCCCCCCCCCCCCGCCCTTAACATCAAATGTGTACCTCCATCCAATACCCCCACCCTACCAACTGGCACAAAAAAAACGTAAAGTAGGCATACAATATGTTTTTAGGTGACACTAATCCCATGTACAGGACGTCGAACATGGCCGAACTTGTATACGTATGTACCAACGGTACATACATGTAGTTTGTACACGGAACATGATCCCCACGTGTGAGTGAACCAAAACACGCTACAAAAAACACAAAAGTTAGATGACGATTTGCTAATCAAAACCAAATGTCCCAGACTTACCATTCACACATCCACTTGGAAAAGTCATTGGATGACAGACTTGCTAGAAGACAGCAACAAAAAATGCTCAGGCTTTTTTTAAATGATACAAACTTCACGTCGTTTTTTACAACAGGAACAGTCACATTTCGCGTCGCATGGCCGCTCACATTGAACTTTTCGTGGTAGTCTCTAAGTCAAGAAGTTCAGCGAACAAGCCCACTTAGATTGAAAAAAGACTATACTACACGTAACTAAGACAATCCCCCTAAAAAATAAACGGCTGGTATTCTCCTAGCCAATCAACAAACAGGTTTTTCAGTACGTCACGACTTCAACAACAGGCGAGTTTTAGCTGCCGTCCTTTTAATAAACAATGACGTCACGCGTTTTGACAAGCGAATCGCGCTAAACAAAAACAACCACGAGAGGGCGCACTTTTTATTGAGTGAAACAGCCGTGTACCATGCACAAACAATGTTGTATTATTTATGTATTGTATTATCCATGTTATTGTGCTACACAGCCTGTGTAGGTTTTCTTCTGCGTTTTAAATCAGTATCTTCTATCACAATTCGTTCTGAGAAAATATTATAAAGGATGTTATTATTATTTCGGCAATTGTTATTAGACCACGCGACTTTAACTTTTCATAATACCGATAACTGTTTGATCAGATCTTTCACAGCCGGAAGTCAGCAGTCACACGCATATATACTTGGATCATTAAAACAAACAATACTGTAAGCAACCTTTTTTAAACTGCCTTGAATTTTAATTGGAAGAACCCTTTTTTTTTTAAAGGAAATTGTCTACAAAGCATTTTGGCCGTAGAATCTGGCAATTAAGTGGTGAAACTAAATGTTTTTTTGACTAGTCATCGGGGAAGATGCAATGTGTGTTTTATTCTTAAGGGAGAAACGGGGTGTGGAAGCGGTAATTAGCATGGCCTTGTGGTTATGTAACGTTGATCAGAACACGCGGTGCGTGGGGTTGATTTCAAATAATGACCGTTGAATCTCGCTCAAGAGTTTAATGATCGAGTAGTTCCATAATTGGACAAGTGCTCGCGTCTTTGTTTTTTCCGGCTGTCATAGTTCTTTGAGATTTCTCCAAATTGAGAGCAAGGAGTAATTTTGTTCACCTTTCGCATGGCATTTACTATTTATTAACGAAGTATTAAAGCCATTGGACACTTTCGGTAAACAGTATTGTCCAATCGGTCATCGGAGTCGGGAAGAAATAACGGGAAAACCCACCCTTGTTTCCGCACGTTTCGCCGTGTCATGACATGTGTTTAAAATAAATCCGTAATTCTCGCTATCGAGAATTTATATTGTTTTAATGTTTTCTCAAAAAGTAAAGCATTTCATGGAACAATATTTAAAGAGAAGTCTTTCACCATTACCTTCTGTAATCCCTGTAAATATTTTGTAAACCTGTGATTTTTTTTTTATCATTGTCACTTAAAGGCCTCGGGCAAATTATAATTTGAAACAGTTAAAGTAATTTCCACTTCAAAGAAGGATTTGAAGCTTTGAAGGATTTGAAACCGTTTTGGGAAACATTCTTTTAACAGAGAAATGTTCAGTGAATGTTTTAACAGACTCAACCGAAGCAACGTAGCATATAAGGGACTTTTCGTTTTCGACGACGGATGGTTCTGCGACGGTTGTGCAGCTAAACGTTGTCGTTTTCAGCACAACGAAGATTCATCCCAAGTACTGTCGTAGAAATTGAGGGACGACCGTCCTCAAAGCCGACGCATGCGCAGTTGACGCCAAATGTCATCTTTACCGTCGCAGAACCATCCGTCGTCGAAAACGAAAAGCCCCTATTGAGCAACCTAAGACATCATAACCATTGTGCCACAGAAACAATTAACTTTCTTGCAGATAAGGTTATCACCTAAATATAAGTAGAAGTATTAATCATGCTCCATTTTTCTGTCCTTAGTTTTTCTTTCTTGTTTGTTGCTTTCATCGCCCTTTCTTAACAAATGTCTTGATAAACAAGCGCTGTCATGACCTATTTAAAAATGCAAACGAGTCGAGAGCTTGGAGGGTTGACCTAGTTTCTTTAGTAAGGCACTTCTTTTTATATATATCTCTTCTTGCCACGGATGATATATTACAAGAGAGAAACTTTATCTTGATAATCTATTTTAAATAGTTTCTGTGGACAGGAAGTTTTATCGATTCGGTCGCAGATGGGCGAAGTTATCGCTCGCATTGGTGATGGATATGGTGTGGTCTGTCATCTGGTTTGTTTTCGTCATGAAACTGTCCGACAGAAACTATCCGAGATGGAGTGATATAGGATTTGAGGCATTGGGGGTGGAGTAAGTCTTGTTTTCATCTTTCCTCAGTGGATCTGTTTCCCTTCTGAAATAGAACTGAAGAAAACAAGACTGATCTATACTTTAAAAGAGACGGTGTAACACATGAATGGTTTTATAGTTAACAGCGAAGCCATTCCCGTCATTGAGTTGTAAATGAAAATATCATCACATTGTGTCGACAGGTTCTCGAGAAAACGAAGAGAATTGTTGTATATTATTCATGTCTTGTTTATTATTAGTATTGTTTGTACCGGTATCAATTTGTACTGGTATCAAATTTCAACAAGAGTATAGCTTCAAATTAAAAGTCATTTGCTTGTAGTACAAGAAAATAAATACTAATGTAAACTCTTTAGACGTAAACAAAATTATGTTCATCGTTATACTATGTTTTTGTTGTGGGATTCTACTTGGATATTACTTTGTTAGATGGAGTGAAACTCCACAACAAGTTATTGTTGTTTTTATGATAAAATATTGCTTTATTTAAAAGTACCACAATAGACCTAAAAGCAATGGAAAACTGACAAATACCGTTTGAACTATTTTTGTTATTGAAAATATAATCATACATACCAATAACATTATTATTTCCATGAACTAGAACATTACCTTCTTTGAAACATAAAACAAGTCTAAATGCTCTATGACTCAATCTCAATGGCTGATATCTAAAACAAAAATTTCAATATATAAACTCTGTCCTATAGGCATATATCGAACTGAAAAGGAAAATACAATGTTGAATAATAAAAAAATTCATAAAAACAAAAATTTTATACCCTTCCGATGATTCACATATTGCTTGAGCAGTCAACACTTCCGTATACGTCATAATTTTTCTCCCACCTATTTACATTCTCACATTTGCAAAGAGTTCTGACCCAATTCCAGATAATAAAATAAAAACCTGTCCCCTTTTTCCAGTCGGTTGCATCGAATATTAAACAAAGCTTCCTTTTTTTTAATTCAGGGTCAAATTGAGAAATATTGCATTATATTTTTCGGGGTATAGGAGATGTGCTGAATGAAAATTCTTTGTTTAATTATGGTATTCCTCTTTGGAACCCAATTAGCCTTTGGTATGAATCAGAGCTTTACAAAAAAGATGAGTTGATATTAAGAATATTATAATTCATGAATGTTTCAGTTGATTGAAACATATGGGTTAAAACAATATTCTTGGAATCACAAACGTATACACCGGTTAATAAAAAGTATCACGATATTTTGACAATTTGACTTAAAGACAGTGGACACTATTGGTAATTGTCAAAGATTAGTCTTCACATTTAGTGTATCTCAACACATGCATAAAATAACAACAAACCTGTGTTAAAATTTTGAGCTCAATGGGAGACTTTCTGGGACGATAGAGGGCAGCAGACTTACCGGGTAAATCCATTGTTCTCAGAATTATGCGCATGTTCAGAACTACGTAAACAATGGAAATTTACCCGGTATGTCTGCTGCCACCTAGCATTGGAAAGTCTCCTATTGGTCGTCGAAGTTGCGAGATAATAATGAAAGAAAAACACCCTGTCACACTAGTTTTGTGCTTTTGTGATGCTTGATTTCGAGACCTCAAATTCTAAATTTGAGGTCTCGAAATCAAATTCGTGGACAATTACTTCATTCTCGAAAACTACGTCATTTCCTTCAGAGGGAGCTGTATCTCACAATGTTTTATATTACCAACCTCTCCCCATTACTCGTACGTAATCAAGAAAGGTTTTATGATGATAATCATTTCGAGTAATTACCAACAGTGTCCACTGCCTTTAAACTGTGTGGGAGTTTCCCAATAAGAACACTGGTTTATGGGAATTGTGTTTTTCAAGCTATTGGGAAATGTTTGCAATAATCGCAATGAAAACGAAGGCAACATTTTCAAATTAATTGGAATACACAATCTGACAACGTTTCTGACAGAAATAGTTTACCACACCCACGGCCTTGAAGTGAAATGATTGATTTATCGAAATGCCTTGTACTATCGAAAGCTGATGTACTTTCTAACCAAATTCATTGTAAGAGTCATTTCAAAATGTGTGCCTTAAAACAAACGCCTTACCTGGTCTCTGTCTGGCTACTGAATAATAGGGAAAACAGTGCTATTATAATAGGTCTTTTTACCGTCTCATATTTATAAAGGCAGTTGTATTTATAGTGGGCAATATAGACAAATATGAATTTATGTTCGTGCCTTCATTTACAAATAAATTGAATTTAAACACAGGTCGTTCTATTTCTTGGTAATAATTGTAAATCAAATAAGCACAAATTTAAACAACTGACTGAAACCCGAAAAGCAGGCCATACATGGATCACCCCTACACAAAAAAAAAAACATACATTGTACAAAATGTTTATACCTATACCTGGGTAATCGCTTCAAATTGATATTACTACTGCAATTATATTTCTAAACCTACAAATATTTATGTGGGAACCCCCGAACATCTTTGTATACGTTGTACGTTTTGACTGCCAGATTTTGGATTGTGAATAACTGGCCACACGCTCTTCACACGAACGTTGATGGGGAATTTTAATAACTGGTGCCATCATGCATGGCAAAAAGACAAATCAGTTCTCATTTCCTTCTAGTAAAGCTTTCCAAGTAGGATTACTTAAAGGGCGTGCACAAAATTGGTAAGATTTAAAATATAATTTAAGAGGTAAAAGATGGATTTGGTTGCAAACTTCATTCATTAGTTCATCAAAGTTGATTAAAAACAAATTTACAAATCACGGAGTCAGCTGAATTTCAAGTTGTTTTGTTTTGAGTTTTAGTTTAAGTGGGCAAAGAAAATTTACTGTAGCGGAATATAAACCAAAGACCCTTCAGATTAACGTGCCGGCACTCTGCCAACTAAGTTATTTCAAACAATCCGTACACAAAAACAAAATCCGTACACCAAAACAATACATTATAAACAATATATTGTTGTCATTGCTACCTTAGTAACAGAAAAAAAACGTCGCTTGTTTTCAACGGAGTATGCGTTTCGGTATGTTTGGTTCAAGCATAATAGTTTATCTCTTTTACAAAAAGCTATTTATGAGCATTATTTTCTGCTTAAGCAGGAGCTATGAAATTGGACCCAGATTTTAAAATAACGACCCTTATCCTGTATGAAGACTTTTTGCTTTACCGATTTCATTAATCTTGCAAAGGGGTAAGAATGTATCCATCTTCCAAGAAGCATGAAAGTGTCTAACAGGCACGTGACTGCATAAAACATGTCGAGGTAATTAACAAAACAAGTGTTCAAAAACGTGTCCCATCGTATAATGATATCTGACAGGTAATGTATTAATGTTTTATTTATAGCTTCGTTGAAAGTACAAAAATAGACATTACAATATAGAAGATTAAAATGCGTCTAAATTTACATTATTCTATTAAAAATTCATATTAAAAACTTACAACAAAGAACTGAAACAATACAAATCATTGAAAGGAATAGAGTCTTAAAAGGCAATTAAAATCCACTTGTCAAAAAAAAAGGAGAAAGTGACATAGAGGGTGATTAAAGGGAAGGACACGAGGCGAAGATGGGGAGTAAAAACCCATGAAGTATAGTTAATAGAAAAGCAGTCTTGTTATGAAAGAATTAAGTCTTAGTCTGTCTTGTGGATTCGGGCAAATTTTCGGGGGATGTTGTCTTTTATATAGCCATCTTGGAATCTGACACACGTTCATGAACGATATTTGGCTGTTAAAGGCAGTGGGCACTATTGGTAATTACTCAAAATATTTATTAGCATAAAACCTTTCTTGGTGACAAGTATTGGGGAGAGGTTGATGGTATAAAACATTGTGAGAAACGGCTCCCTCTGAAGTTCCATAGTTTTCGAGAAAGAAGAAATTTTCCACGAATTTGATTTCGAGACCTCAGCTTTAGAACTTGAGGTCTAGAAATCAACCATCTATAAACGCACACAACTTCGTGTGACAAGGGTGCTTTTTTCTTTCATTATTATCTCGCAAGTTTGATGACCGATTGAGCTCAAATTTTCACAGACTTGTTATTTTATGCATAAGTTGAGATACACCAACTGTGAAGGCTAAACTTTGACAATTACCAATAGTGTCCACTGCCTTTAAGAGCCATTGCAGATTTTGTTTTCTTTGCAAAATAGGTAGACTAACAAGCAATGATCAAAATTTGCAAAATGGCTGCTATTGTTATAGTCTACAAAAAACAAGTTTTCAAAGGACAGACCTTCAAACTACCGACATGCAAATGTATTTCTAATCAAACCATAGTATGACCATGAAGGGAGGAATGACAAGCCATCCTAGCTTTAAGGATAAACAAACCATACATCATAGCCTCTCCGAATAGCCATTCGTTATACCTTGTCAGGTATATATCTTGCCTGTGTTCTACGCTTGTGTCCGATGACCCCCCCCCCCCCCTCCCTCATGCAAATTGTTGTTGTTTGTAACAACTTCACCTTTTAAAAGCAAACCCTGGAATCGGTCTTGTGTGGGTTCATCGCTTTTTGGTGATGTGACATTTACAGGCAGTGATACTTTTGAGTTGTCAAATGTACCCCAAGATATTATGCTTAAAAACACAAACCTGTGAACGTTTAAGCTCATTTTGTCATCGAAGTTGCAAGGAAATAATTAAATTCGTGTGCTTGCAGATGCCTCATAGGCATGACATTTTTTTAATATTTTGAGTAAAAAATTACCTCTCTCTCTCAAAAACTACATTACCTCAGATGGAACCGTTTTTGTACAATGTTTTTATACTATCAACAGCTCTCCTTTGCTCGTTACCAAAAAAAAAGAAGTTGTTATGCCAACATTTCATTTCAATTGAGTAACTACCAATAAAGACAAGTGCCTTTAAGCTATAACATATATCCATGCTTATATCATCAAAGTCTCTTCTCCAACATACCTGCTACACTAGTAGTTTTTCTTGAAAGCTAGAGTGGTCAGATGATGTACTCTTCCATAAAACAAAAACCTGGTTCTGAAACTTTCCTAAAAGGCCGCCTCTCACTTGTGTATCCCTACATATGCATACAATTGTCTAACAATTGTGATTATTTTACCAATAGTGTCCACACAGTTCCTTCAAAGGCAGTGGACACTATTGGTTATTGTCAAAGACCAGTCTTCTCACTTGCTGTATCTCAACATATGCATAAAATAACAAACCTGTGAAAATTTGAGCTCAGTTGGTCGTCCAAGTTGCGAGATATGAGTGAGGAAGCCGTTTCTCACAATGTTTTATACCATCAACCTCTCCCCATTACTCGTTACCAAGAAAGGTTTTATGCCAATAATTATTTTGAGTAATTACCAATAGTGTCCACACAGTTCCTTTAAGCAGGCTATAGCAATGTGAATTGATATACGGTTTCATTCAGCAGAATCTTCCACACAATTAAACGTGGATTTCGCCCTTGATCTCCCCCGCTCTCCACCCGTCCATCTTCGTCTCTTCACTTGGGCAACGACAGAGTCGTTAGGCAATAGTGTGACGTCAATCGTCACCCATGGCAACCCCTCATTGTTGAATCGAAGACAAAAGATTTAGGGGTAGAAAGGGAGACAAGTGTATGCAGGGGGGGGGGGGGTACGAGATCAGCAAGGATATCTGCAATTTCGACTAAGTAATCGCCCGAAAGGTTTTCATTCAATGTATTTTTGATTCTTTCCACAATATAGTTTTTTTTAATCCCGTTAGTGTCTTGAAATACAATTACGGAGGTAATTTCTTTTTTATTTTACTACTTATTTTTCAACCTCAATTTTATGAAATTAGAAAACGTTTCAGTGCATTGAGAATTTTGACTTGAGGTCAGAGGGAGATTTCAGTTTTGCATCTATAGCACACAGATTATAGATAAAACTTTCATTTAATATAAGATAAGATAAGATAAGAACTTTATTATCCCACACTGGGGAAATTAAAACTGGCCATGATACAAACAGTGCAGACAAAAACACTTAACATTATTTAACAACAAACAGATAGATAAAAATATGAATTAAGAATATCAGGTATAAAAATATGTATCTAGCATGGATTAAAAATTATGCACAGCATTTAGGAGATGAATATTATACACATAATGAATGTTTATGAGTGCAATGGTGCAAATATGTTCATGAGTTGAAAGATGGAATGTTCTATTCAACGAGGCGGAGCCGAGTTGAATGGAACATTCCAGCTTTCAACGAATGAACATATTATTCGCACCATTGCACGAATGAAAAACATTCATTATTTGTTTTATATAACATCCAAGTAGATCTTTGTCATTTTGGTTGAAAGATACAACTTTCAAAACAAACAAAGCGTAGGCCTCCAATTTTTAATTGTAGAAGACGAATGCTAGTAATTTTACTAATATGCCTTGCTGCGTTACCGAAGACAACGCGCACGCAGTGATGTTTTTACTCAGCGTTTTCGTTCCATCCGAAAAGTACCATCGCACGCTGGCAGCGTGCAATGGTACTTTTCGGATGGAACGAAAAAGCACGGTGAGTGACTCAGCGTGCAATGGTACTTTTATTTGCTATCACGTGACGGACAATCCTCCAATCAAATGGCAAGGATCTGCTTGGGTGTTATATAAAGTCAAATAATCAATATAAAAACAAAAGAAGTTTTAAGTTGTATAGACACGGAAACATGAAACTAATAACGATAGGCCCAGATGTATGTTGTATTGTTGCCCCCTTTTTTGTCGGGGGGGGGGGTGCGGCGACGGAGGGGGGGGGTGCCTTCTTCTAATTTTTAGTGTTATCAGTTTTGTTCAACCATGCGCAATACAAAGTAAAAAATAAGCATCATTTGTATCCTGCTTTGGCCAAAGAAAAACTATCTTCAACAGACACTTGCCGTTATTGTTTGCAAAACCTCGCAGCGAAACAAGCAACGTGGCATTTTGAAACAAACAGTGAAGATGCGTGGGGGAAAAACAATAAACACTAAAATTGTTAAGTCCATTATGGAAACTCCGAGGATGTTAGCGTGAGCCGTTTGCTGGTATCAAAATATTCGGCAAGGGTTTGCGAATATTTATCATCACAATAAATTGATATCTTGTGTTATGATAAGTGAAGTGCATTTGTGTGCAGGAGAAAGTGTACACCTTAGATGATAACAGAAACCGAAAACAAAATTGTTTTTCGAGCTTTATATTTTAAAATCAATAATCTTTTTTACCCATACACCGATGTGTGTTAGCACTGTATACTCAGTACTTACCCGAGTTCTGTGAAAAAAAATAGCAGGCATATTACTTGGGTGAGATTCGAATCGACGACCGTTGCAACTTTAGAGCAATGTCATACCAACTAGACCACCGAGATTGCCGAAAAATTAATATTCTTTGTCTACGATGCAAATTCAACATCGCTAAGAATAAATAATCTGACAAACGTTACTGACAGTTGTCAGATTCAAATTTGTGTATAAACTTAAAGGGTATATGTACTTTTTCCTAACAAAAAACACAATGTCCACAGATTTACATTAAACTTACACAGTTTGAAGATTATGATAGAAGAAAGCTTCCCTTGAAATTTTACTTACTAAGGTGCTGTAGTTTTTGAGAAATGAGTAAAAGTAATAATTTTCGTCTCAGTTTTAGCATGTAAAAACGTATTAAGCAGTTATGCTATGGTTCTGGTATAATATCATAACTGGTTAAGGGGATTTTACATGCTAAAATAATTTTGGTCTCATGAGACCAAAACTATTTTGTGACTTGTTTTACTCATTGCTCAAAAAATACACAACCTTAGTTAGTAATATTTGAAGGGAAGCTTTCCACTATCATTATCTTCAAACCCTGTAAGTTTAATGTAAATCTGTGGACATTTTGAAAAAGTACCCGAATCCTTTAATTAACCGAATTGGGCTACTTCGAAGTGAAATGTTTCTCAAACTAATTTTTACTTGCGAAAGCTTCTATGAGCTGTTAAAGGATTTGGGTACTTTTTGTAACACAAAACACAATTTTCACAGATTTACGTTAAAGTTACACCGTTTGTAAATAATGATAGTAGAAAGCGTACCTTACAATAATAGTTGCTGAGGTGCTGTAGTTTTTGAGAAATTATAAAATCAATGTCATGAAAATACGTTTTTACATGCTAAAATAATGTTCGTGACATTGTTTTACTAATTTTTTTAAAAACTGCAGCACCTCAGCAACTAATACTTTCAGGGAAGCTTTCTACCATCGTTTTCTTCAAACGGTGTAAGTTTAATGTAAATCTGTACACATTGTGTTTTTTGTTTACAAAAAGTACAAAGACCCTTTAACCAAAAGTTGTCATTGCCACTAATTTTGAGAGTGGACACCAAACGTAGACATTCCCTTTAAGTTTGTTATGTATTTGACAACCTAAGAAAACAAACTTCCTGAGCGGTTTATCCACCCACTACTTGTTTTTGTCTGAAGCCATAAAACGTATGTTTTGTAACCACTTAATGGCCATGTTCATCCATATGTGTCATTTCTAATAAATATACATCTCCCCTACAAAGAATGTTTTCCCCGGGATTAATAAACTTCTTGTATAATTGAAATTGTTCACCTTGGCATTTTACGGTTGTGCTCACACTCCCGTGAAGGGGTCGAGGTACAGTGAGTTTGTAGTATGTGGGAAAGGTATTACAGATTAAGGGACGCATGACGAGAACGTCCACGGTGTATGTAGTTGCACCGTTCACACTTGACCCCCGGTGTATAACAGTAGACCCATGCTCTTGGCAATGTGTAGTTTCTGAATAGGTTATGTGTTAAATATCAAAGAAGTTATGTTATAATGTGTATACAAAAAGAACATGTAGTATTATAGAGCATGAATATGTGCATATCAAGCAACTTCAAATGACTCAATTATTCATGGCGATTAATTAATTAAAGTCCACTTCAAGTCTTGCCTGACGGATTACGTGTATGGCCTTTTTGGAAAATGTCAGACTCTTGAAATACAAAAGGGGGTGACCTTTAAACACGGCAGGCAATTCTGCAGTTTCTTTGAGCTGCACATTAAACTTTTAGCATTGGTAACATTAACTGCTTTTATACAAAGTGCAGTTCGAGGTGTCTAGGTACAAATTGAAAACATTGAGGTGTATATTCCTTTTAATTAATGAAAACAAAATTACATATTAGATAGTTTACAAAGCAATTACAGTTGTATAGTAACAATTGTACAATTGCAACATGTACAATTATATAGTAAAATTGTTTGTAATAACTTTCTTGTCACAAATTTATGCTATTTTTACGGAAATGGTATCATTGCTATGTTCCATTCATTCTTTTCTCAGGAGTCTGAAGGTCCAAGTCGTCTGTTTCGGCCTTAGCCATGGGTTCAATTGGTAACGCCAACGAGGTAAGTACAGGTACAAGACTTGAAAGGTCACCTTCAAAATGCAATTTGGTTTAAAAAGTAAATATCCGTTTTCAAGATTTAGCAGCTGTCCAACGCAAGTGTCGCTCTTTTGACATCTCTCACAATGCAAGGGCGCGTTGCAATGCAATTTTGTTTGCCATGTAATGGACAACATGTACAAGGTTACCACGGCAAGGTACGCAAGAAGCTTATAATTATAGATGGATTGCGCGTGACGTCATTGGCCACCATCTTTGATGAAACGTGCACGCGTGAAATGCTATCATTGGCTGAGAGTTTTTCTAAGCGGATACACAACATGCGTGCATGTTTCCCTTGCTTATCATCAAATATGGCGGTTGATGACGCTTTGTATAATTACATGATCTTAAAACCATGAAGATTTTGTCACAAATGCAACCATTTAAAGACACTGGACACTGTTGGTAACTGTCAAAGACTAGTCTTCTCACTTAGTGTATCTCAACATAATACATACAATAACAAACCTGTAAAAATTTGAGCTCAATCGGCCGTCGAAGTTGCAAGATAATAATAAAAGAAAACACACCCTCTTCACACAAAGTTGTATGCTTTCAGATGCTTGATTTCGAGACCTCAAATTCTAAATTTGAGGTCTTGAAATCAAATTCGTGGAAAATTACTTCTTTCTCGAAAACCACATTACAACTTTAGAGGGAGCCGTTTCTCACAATGTTTTATACTAACAACCTCTCCCCATTGCTCATCACAAGAAGGGTTTTATGTTAATAATTATTTTGAGTAATACCAATATTATCCACTGCCTTTAAATTAAACTGAATTTTGAGATCAAGTTAGATCCTGACTTTACAATTTAATGTACATGGAACCTACAAATTACACTGATGGCCTTGTTGATTAGGAATTCCATTCACGCAGCCCCAAGCAAACCACCTGGTTTCATTAGCTCCTTCCAAACCTAACACTTGAGAGTCATTCGATACGTGTGGATTCCAGACCGCACTCCGTCCGTATTCTCATTAGGCTTGAGTGTTGTCGGGATACAATTTTGTTTTCTGCACTACGAAACTGCCACTGTCGTAGTGCTTTTCAAATGGAAATTTTGTTTCTTCAAAGTCTGCTGTATTTTTTCTGAAACTAAATCAGTTTCTGTGTAACTGTCTTATGGATGTTGTACTGTAACAGGCTGGTTCTGGAGAACGCACAAATAAATTCAATAAAGTATCATTATTAATATTAAAAAAGGAAACCTCAAACAAAATAATGATTTTTTTAGGATGGGTTTCCAGACTGCAAAAAAATGCTGTCTGGACACATACGATGAGAAGTTGTGCCGCTATATGCGACACGAACTTAAAGTGGATGGGCGCACGTACCAAGAACTGTATACGCATAACGGGGCCTGTTCCCTAAACACTTAAAGAGTTCCTCTCACTCCCCATGCAGCAACTACTCGAACACCCCTCCAAAGATCTCTTCAAAACAAATTATCGCCATGATGACGTCAAAAGCAACAGTTGATAAAGGAACATGACACGCTCAGAACGGATCCGATTTCCCACACAATTTCGGCGTTTTCCCTAATTCCAATGAAAATCACCGCTTGTTGAGACAAAAAAAAGGAAGGGAGGAGAGGAAGAACAAAATAAGTGAAAATCACTTAGTTGTCAAAGCAAAGCTCTCACTGATGTGAGTATTAAGTTTCCAGCAGTCGATTTCACGAAACGCTCGGATAAGTCCTATCTCGAGTAAGGACGAGTAACCCGTCCTAACTTAGGATGGGTTCAATTCGTCCCAATATCTTTGGATACGGGAACTGAACTCGTCATAAGTCCAAAGATTAATCTTAAGTATAAGAAAGACTTAGGTGAAATCGACGGCTGGTGGTCAAATTGACGCACTGTGTGTGGTTTATGAACTCACTGGGATGATTAGAATGTCATCATGAATGTATCATCTAAACACAGTCTAGTTGCAAATCACATGTTTCTTTGCTTCACTATCATTCGAGTCATCGACACAACAAACCCGGTGACAGATGTGACTTATCCTCGAGAACTTTCTCTCACAATTGAAATGCCTTCTGTATATTCTCTTCAGGAATGAAATCCTCAGTAATTGTTTTGATAGCGCCTCGTGGCTTCCCGTCTCCGAGATTGAACCAACAAGAGAAAGAGGAAGAAAGAAATGTCCTCGCATAATGCTAGTGTCCACAAGCTAGATACAGCTTCAGCAATTTCAATTTACCCGAGAGAGTAGCAAATGTCCAAATTAAGACACTTTCAGATCCCGCTGCTCTTAGCTACCCTACCCTTCCCCCACAGGACTCTTAAAGAGAAAATTCTTCTTTACTGGGGAAAGTTGGCGTTAAACGTTAAAGACGCTGGACACTATCGGTTATTACTCAAAACAATTATTGTTAGCATAAACAAATAACTGGTCACGAGCAAGGAGGAGCTGTTGACCCATGGAATAAAACATTGCGAAAAACGGCTCCCTCTGAAGTAACGTAGTTTTTGAGAAAGGGGTAAATTCTCACTAAAATTATAAAAGACTTCAGGTGAAGCCTTTAATTATGCATCTAAAAGCACACAAATTTGTGTAAAAAAGGGTGTTTTTTCTTTCATTACTTTCTTGCAATTTCGATGAACATTTGCGCCGAAGTTTTCTCAAGTTTGTTATTTTATGCATATGTTGTGGGATACGCCAAGTGAGAATACTAGAGTTTGACAATTATCAAAGAGGCCCAGTGCCTTCAAGAACTCCCGTTTTGATTCCCGTTTTGATTGGGCATGCGGTTTGTGATCGATGGTTCTTGTGGCGCGTGGGTGTCGACTTCCTTCCTCATTATTGCACCAAAGATGAAAGAGTCGAGACTGGGCTCTGTGGGGCTTTCTAGCGTAGATACCAAGGTCTCGATGGGTATTAAGGGTCCATGGATAAAAAGCAAACGACTGTTCTACTCGTTGTTGTATTTTTTTATGGAGGTATTATTTGATTCCCTGAGGATCAACTCAAAATTGTTCCATCACAGGTGAATCATACAACTTTTGCAATTCAAACGTCCAATTTGTTAAAGGCAGTGGACACTATTGGTTATTACTCCAAATAATTATTAGCTTAAAACCTTTCTTGGTGACGAGTAATGGGGAGATGTTGATGGTATAAAACATTGTGAGAAACGGCTCCCTCTGAAGTGCCATAGTTTTCGAGAAAGAAGTAATTTTCCACGAATTTGATTTCGAGACCTCAAGTTTAGAACTTGAGGTCTCGAAATCAACCATCTAAACGCACACAAATTCGTTTCTTTCATTATTATCTCGCAACTTAGATGACCGATTGAGCTCAAATTTTTACAGGTTTGTTATTTTATGCATATGTTGAGATACACCAACTGTGAAGTCTAGTCTTTGACAATTACCAATAGTGTCCACTGCCTTTAAACGTAGAACTAAACATGGTCTGTATATAACTGGTGTAATTTCTAATATATTGGGGACATAAGTGGTCATTGGATTCACGACTGTAATATTTATATTTTTGATGGATATATTAATGTTCTTCTATTTATGATAATGAAACCAAAGTCACCTCATATTATGTAAGTGAACCTATTCACTTTAGCTCGCTGGGTTATAAGGAAATCTGAGTGCTTGCCTTGGGAACTACAAACTCTGGGTTTAACAACCCGTATACTCTTTCTTTTGACGTGTATACATCCAAAGCTATTATTGCTTTGATGTGATGTTACTGCTGAAGTGATGTTACTGCTGAATTCAAACATGAAGTGCAACATTTTGCACTGTTTCCAAGGGTTTGGAGAACCAACATTCTATAACCGTTTTAAGTAAATTTTACTGTCCTTCATCAAGAGGTTTTTGGACCTAAGACGAATGTGATGTAACAATGTTTTATTTTAAGTGTTGTTCAATTAAAACAATAAAGTGTCATGGCTGAGCGGTTAAGAGCACCGGATTCAAGCACTGGTGTTTGATCAGCAGGGTGTGGGTTCGGATCCCGGTCGTGACACTTGCTACATAACATTGGGGAGGTATTGCTTTCTGCTCTACCGGCCAGGATTCGAATTGATGACACCCAAGCCTACATTCGTATGGACTGTGAAAGGGGTAACCCTGTTTCAGCCCTAGGAGTAGGTGGCAATGGCCTCTGGAAAAAATAATTGTAGTCCACACCTTGAAGTGGCCTTCAGGCCATGTGTGTCAGGCGACTTGCATAAAAAAATTAAAAAATAATAATAATAATTCCCCACACATTAATCGTGAAGAAGTTCACTGCGGTCGAATCTGAATGTCAAATTTGCCCCTGTCTGCTCACTGATATCTAGACCCTATGACTTTACCCCCCTGTCGCCGGGACAAAAATCCCTAGATCCAGGCAATCCCAAGAGCGTTCCCCTTACAAGTTGTGCCAACCAACTCGCGCTTTAGCTGCCACAGACATGACATTTATTCCACCTAGTTTGTGTAGTAATCGATATGATTTTCTAGTCCCGGTTTGTGTATATCTACTCTAAATTCTGCCCCGGAGCAACCTGCAACCTTTGAATTTGAACTGTCGTAGAGAAAATACCAGTAGAATATAATTGTCGTTATAGTTTTTTGTTACCCCTATGGCCTATTTTTTTTTTTTATTTTTTTTTTTTTTTTGCAATAGTATTTTGTATTGTGCCCTGCAATAGTTTCATGACTGAATAATAATTATAATAATACATTTAGACTTAAAAAAAAAAGGAAGACAACAAATCATAAACAGGAGAAAGTGAATAATTCAAGTTTTATTGAATTGAATCACTGTCTAATATTCATTTTTGTGGTGGAAATTTCCCTCCTATGATATTTCTCAAAAACTTGCTATAATAGTTGAGTGCTGTCCAATCGAGTATCCCACAGCTCCCCTTAAAGGCACTCGACACTATTGGTAATTAATCAAAAGAATGTTGATGAGCATACAAAGTTTACTTGGTATTAAAGGAACACGTTGCCTTGGATCGGTCGAGTTGGTCTTTGAAAAGCGTTTGTAACCGTTTGTTATATAATTGATATGGTTAGAAAGCTGTTGTAAAAGTAGAATACAATGATCTACACAAATATGCCTCAAAATTGCGTGGTTTTCGTTTTACCTCGTCGACTAAAACGGTCGGCCATTTATGGGAGTCAAAAAGTTGACTCCCATAAATGGCCGACCGTGTTAATTCGCGACGTAAAATGAAAACCGTGCAATTTTGAGTGATACTTGTGTGGATCATTATATTCTACTTTTAAAGTATCTTTCCAACCATATACATTTCATAACAAACGCAGAGGACACTATTGGTAATTACTCAAAATAATTATTCGCCTAAAACCTTACTTGGTAACGAGTAGTAATGGGGAGAGGTTGATGGTATAAACAGTGAGAGAAACGGCTACCTCTGAAGTGACGTAGTTTTTTGAGAAAGAAGTAATTTTCCCCGAATTTGACTTCGAGACCTCAGATTTAGAATTTGAGGTCTCGAAGTCAAGCATCTGAAAGCACAACTTCGTGTGACAATGGTGTTTTTTGATTTTTGGGGTTTTTTCTTTCATTATTATCTCGCAACTTCGACGACCGATTGAGCTCAAATTTTCACTTGTTTGTTATTTTATGCATATGTTGAGATACACCAAGTGAGAAGATTGGTCTTTGACAGTTACCATTAGTGTCCAGTGTCTTTAAAGATTTTTCTCAAAATGAAATTTGATATTATAATAGGTCAATAGGTGGTACCCCACATCTTCCCTTAGACAACATCTACTTGCAAGTTAGCAAATATTGCACAATATGCCGTATTTTACATAATATTATTCAAGAAAATTTCATGCGCAGTTTAGCCTTGCCTTTATTGACACATACAGCAGTTTTCTGTATTTACTCTGGTTTCGAATTGAAATTCACCATAGCTGATTTTTTTTTCAAAACTAAATGTATTCACTTGTTATACATTAATATAAATGGTTTGTGATGCATATTTTGTGATTGAAGTCAGAAATCACGTGGGCGATTGTTCCTAATTATTACTCCAAAGTTGGGCTGCAGAGACTAGTAAATTGCTGTGTTACAAAACATTATAGGGTCCTTTATTCCATATCTCCCACTTAGCTCTTCATTACATTTTGAGCATGAAAATAAGTGAAGTCGAAATTCAATTAAGGATATAAAACTCCAGATTGGCAATATTTAGCTTAGTGCAATGGGCAATTATTAACTGTGTAGACTGTTATTCGTTATTATTAACTGTTACCAACTGCAGCATATACGGGGGCACAAATACAGTTTGTAAATCAAATAAAGGAAAATCGCTATCGGGGATTTCAGATTTCCATGGATTAAGCACCGAGGCTATGGGAAATGAAGTTTTATAGTGATGCATTTTAATTGAAACGTGGAGATTTTTCTGTTAGAAACAAATTTAACAAATTTGAGAGAAATTTAACAATTAATTTGAGAGACGTGAAGCAAACGGTGCTCGACGGTTTGTGTTTTCTTTCTTCTTCTTTGCTTTTCCTTTTCTATTCCCTTCTTTTACGGTAAACTATTACTTTCCATTCCCCCGCTGGGGGATTCCGTATGGATGCCAATCAAACGAGAACGTTCCTGATCGCATTGCGTGGAAGTTTAGGGATCAAATCGGAACCATTGCGAACTAAAGATCCGGATGAATTAGAGCCCACATTGATCGTGACACCAAGGTCTTTATTACTGTGCTCTGGGCCCCGGGGCGCGCAATGGCCCGCTGGCAGTGGTGAGACACTGTAGAATCTCACCTAAATCTCCCCATGGGCCTTATAATGACCGCGTTAATTGGCCACAGCGCGGTGTGCGCAACTAAATCTTCAACGTGGGTTTTAAATGTATGGCCTCAGAATTTAGTTAAAGCTGATAAAATATTGGGTTTCAAGTCGGGTGAATGATCAGAATCAGGTTGCGGAACCTGCTGGAAGGCCATTCATTGTGATGTATGTCATTCTTGTTGCACTATCTCAAAGTGGAGATACCACGTGGGAAGATAGCAATTACTTGGTTGTTAAGCAGTTTGTTTAGGCAGAAATTATTTCTTCTTTTCGGTCGTAAAATATTCCAGGAGATATTGTTTTTCAAGGCCAAGCCACGATGTGGTTTTTATGAGCATTCTTCAATGCTATTTATAAGCAATGTGCTCTCTAAATGCCAAAGAGTGAAAATCACTCTTTGAAGAGAAATTCTTTTTTGAGTGGTCTTCCAATCTTTTGGAGTGATTTTTACTCTGTCCTGGAGTGAAACCCCTCTAAAAGAGTGAAATAACCACCACTCTTATTCAGCAGCCATTATGAGGGACAACTTGGAATGTATAAAGAGTGGTGTTTTCACTCTTTTACATTTTAGAGAGTTTATGTAATAACTTTGTTTAATAATGTATTAGTTGCCATAACAAAATGGATAGGGACCTACTCTAGGGTATTCTTGGCGAAAATGTGGACAGTAAAGTCCACCACCCGCTTGTTATACATCTTATCATAATATAGATTTTTATTTATTTAGTTACACATTCAACTGCGCCATTAACATGATAATACACACGAAACGTTCAGTGTGAGATGCAGGGAGGTTAAAGACAGGAAGGGACTGGCAGTCAAACCCTCACAGGCCCCGGTCCCAGGTTCCTCAGGATTGAATGGAAGGTAACAAATTTTACTAAGCCAACATGATCCTTAAACGGATGCCCTTTTGGTGCCTACATCATCACAACCATCAAATTTAGCGCAAGTATCGTTATTTACGACACATAAGGTATCACAACAACACTGAAGCTAGGCTCTGAATAGTCTAAAGCGAAAATTATTATTGAAAATGTTCTTACTCGTTTCGCTCAAAAACTACAGCACCCAAGCATTGAATATTTGGCATACTTTGTACCATCATTATATTTAAACCGTGTGTTTGATGTACATCTGTGGATGTTGTGAATTGTGTCGTACCAAAATTACTTGCAACCCTTTAAAAGCAAAATCCAATAGAATTGCACTACTTCTATTAATATTATTATTAATAAATGTAATTTTACAAGAAACAAATCGCATTTCGGCCCCTGTAAGAGAGTCTTGAATCCCTTGTGCCTCCCTTGTTGTGCAGCCTTTGATCCAAGGCATCTCATTACGGACCTGGGAACCCTGGAACTTCCCAGAATCTACAAACCAGAAATAAACTTCAAAACGAATAGCATAATAATAAAACAAAAAAACCTCGTATTTGTTTACATGTGCTTTTACATAAATGCATCTGGATTTATAAGGGAAAGCCCACAGCAATACAAAATGACGACGACATTTAGTAGAATTGCAGAAGTTGCAATTAGAATGTAAGTAACGGAATGTTTGGTTATGTACATGTTAAATTACCAATAATTCCTGCGAGAAACATTGACTTGTTTTTTAATCCCCTGTCTATCTAATTCACCTAATGGGCTCAATTTCAGAGAGATACCTAAAAAGAAGAAACTATTACTAAACATTTGTCTGCTAAGCAGAAATGAGCAGGAAAGCAGTCACAAATTGTACATGGAAGAAAGTTGTGTTGTGGTGTGATCAAGAGTTAAACCAACAATTAACAATTTAACAATATAAGATAGTATTTTATTTAGCAACCTTATTCTGGTGAGCATAATTAAGTCGTGCTTTAAGCAGGCCCTGACGCCACCACTGGCAAGGCCATTTTGGGTGGGTCGGATTTTCCTAGTGGTCTCTTCAGAACATTCCAGGCAACGCATGTGGGGTGAGACGTGCGTTACCTTTACAAACAAATAATGATTACAACCTGCCCCTCCCTCCAAAGAAGTGGGGGGGGGGGTAGACCCTAGCCAGACAGTATACGCATATGACGTCAGTGCAAGGAGTCTAAACGTTTGGCGTTAACGTGATTAAAGATTCACATATTGTTGGCAACGTACAGCCTGGGTAATTTGATGCCTTGAAGCTGTTGATAATGGTCTGCTACACTTTTGTTGATTCAAGATGGAGGTACATCATCGAAGCTGGCAAAACGACTACTAAATTCCCATGTGCTTAAAGACACTGGACACTATTGGTAATTGTCAAAGACTCGTCTTCACAGTTGGTGTATCTCTACATATGCATAAAATAACAAACCTGTTAAAATGTGAGCTCAAGCGGTCGTCGATTCGGAAGTTGTGAGATACTAATGAAAGCAAAATCATCTTTGTCGCACCATGGTCACATGAACTTGTGTGCTTTCAGATGCTTGATTTCAAGACCCCACATTCTAAATTTTGAGGTCTCGAAATCAAATTCGTGGAAAACTACTTCTTTCTCGAAAACTACGTCACTTCAGAGGGAGCTGTTTCTCACAATGTTTTATACTTTCAACCTCTCCCCATTACTCGTTAACAAGTGAGGTATGATAATAATTATTTTGAGAAATCACCGATAGTGTCCACTGCCATTAAAGGGTGTGGGTACTTTTTGTGCGACAGAAAGCACAAAAGTACACAGGTTTACATTCAACTTTCATGGGTTAAAAATTATGGTAGAAAGCTTCCCACCTTCAAATATTAATTGCCGTGGTGCTTTAGTTTCTGGTAAATGGGTAAAAGAAAATCCACATGTTTTACAACGGATTTACGCGACTCTCCTGAAAATACTGCTCTGTGATTTTTACTTAATATTTTTCAAAAACTCGTCATATAAATAGGCAAAAACTTGATAATACAAAACGTATCAAACCCTTTAACATATCGATGGGAAATGTGCAGTAATGCTGTTTGCACGCTCATACGCCACAATTGCTTTCGTTGCATCAAGATAATGTATGGCTTCCTTTTGTTGGAACTTCTATTATTATACTATTCTGTACTATTTCAAATTATAAGTTATTGTACTAGAGTGTTGTTTTCACTCATTTGTGTTCTCCACTCTAGAAAAACTAAATAGAGCAGCAGACAAAACGGATATTTTGTTCAATTAAGATATGCAGTGTGTGTCTAACAACTCCGCCTGCCTTCAGTGAAATATTCATCGGTAAAAACACTATTTTGTGTCATCAAATTAACATTTTTACAACTTGTAGGTTGGAGTTTTGCAAAAGGCTATGAATCACTAGTGACTGAGCAATATCTGACCGAACTTATTCGAGTTGATCTGCAGGAAGTCAAGGCACTCCAGGCAGTGAACACTTCCTTATCTAAACAGAGAGGAGAGTTTCAGACTTCAGAGTCCATTTCACCTTACACAGTGACAGTCGGTTTGACATTTCCTACTTGAGGCTAAGCCAGTCAAGCCTTGCCCTTTCGTCAAACTATAAGTGATTGTTAATTGCATGATGCAAACCAAGTTATTTGTTACCAATCAACGGTACGTCACGTTCGTGAACTTTTCATAGAAATGCATACACACAAACACACACACACACCATGTTGACACCCACTCTCAAAAATGCCTCATTGTGGAGAAATATTTTCTTCTTTCCTTTGCCCATGGACTTACCAATTTCCCACAGACTTTTTAAAACATTTTTCTTGTCTTAAAGGCATTAAACACTTTCGGAACAGAAACAAAATTAAAGTTCACAGATTTACAAATAACTTACAGGGTTTACATAAGGTAATGGTGAAAGACTTCTCTTGAAATATTATTCCATGAAATGCTTTACTTTTTGAGAAAACATTAAAACAATAATTATCAATCCTCGCTAACGAGAATTAGGGCCTATACGGATTTATTTTGAACACATGTCATGACACGGCGAAACGTGGGGAAACAAGGGTGGGTTTTCCCGTTATTTTCTCCCGACTCCGATGACCGATTGAGCTTAAATTTTCACAGGTTTGTTATTTTATATATAAGTTGTGATACACGAAGTTTGGGCCTTCGGACAATACTATTTACCACAAGTATCCAATGGCTTTAAGATTGTGCACATAATATGGAGTCCTTGTGTTTGCCCGTTTTTGTTTCGTTCTTGATGTCCATGCTATAGCATAAGGTACCGAAAATGGGCACAGTTGTTGGGCTGTACACAGTTGCGATTCAATTTTAAACTTCGCTGTGAAAATTATGTTGTTATTATATTAGTACCTTTTCTTTGTTTACAAGCATTGACGGCCATTTTGGTATAGCTTGTAATGAATATCAAAATATTATTTTATAACTATCTTCACATAGTGTATGATACACAGCACTGCATTAAGGGTTGTGTGAGTGTGTAACTTTACCCAAACAACCTCTGACAACGGTATGGATATTTTGCTATCCCCACCATTGCACACTTTGTCAGCTGGACAGCCAAACTGTAGTATTTTCAATCTACCAAAGTGCGTCTTTAAAGGCACTGGACACTATTGGTTATAGTAAAAAAAAAAAAGAGTATTCTCACTTGGTGTTTCCCAACATAATGCATAAAATAACAAATCTGTGAAAACTTGGGCTCAATTGGTCATCGAAGTTGCAAGAGAATATGAAAGAAGAAACAAACACCCTTGTTGTACAACTTTGTGTGCATTCAGATGCATAGCTGAAGTCTTTAAATATTTTAGTGTGAAACTACCTCTTTATCAAAAACTACGTTACTTCAAAGGGAGCCGTTTCTCACAATGTGTTATACTATCAACAGCTCACCATTGCTCAATACCATTTAATACCAAATGTTATGCTAACAATTATTTGGAGTAATTACCAATAGTGCCCTGTGCCTTTAACCGATATGCTCTTTCTGCGGATCTGATTTGTAACGGAATCAGGCAGTGTTCCCCCTCTCTCAACTTATCTCACCATGTCTGTCTCTTCTTTCCCTTCCCCAGGGGGCTCGTGGTTTACCCACAGACATCCTCAAGTCGAGCCCGTACCTGACGATTGTGATCTTGGTGGCGGGCGTTACGGGCGGCCTGGCGTTGGTCATCGGGGTCATATTCTTCTGCAAGTACTGCGTCAAGAGGAGGCGGTTACCGGCAAGGTGAGAGCAAACGTTGAGGGCGGTTTATTTGTTCTCTCCATTTTTGGCCTTGGGAATGTTTACTTTCAACTTTTAATTTAAACTTTCAACTGTTTTAAAATTTAATATGACATAATAAAAAATTATGCCCTGAAAAGTAGTCCCACAATTTCCAAAAAGTTCACTTTGATACACCATGTACGAATACTGTTTTGTGACAGTACCAAAGGTGTCCTATGCCTTTAAACTCATCAAACCAAGTATTTAGTCTGGTCTGTTACTACATTCCCCCCCCCCCCAAAAAAAAAAAAAAAAAAAAAAAAAAAACACTTGTTTGCAACGAATTCAGAAAGCTGACACTTTCACCGTTCGCTTCTTGTTCGTATTTGAAAATTGTTTTTCGGTGTGTACAGTTTGTGTAAAGCGAAAGGTCACGCAGTATTTGTGAGGATATTTTGTCCTTTACTGCGGTGAGGTCATCTCTGCTTTCCTTACCCCCAGGGTAGTCCGATAATTTCATTGAGCGCTTCCTGTTCCCTTGCCTGAGCCGGCTAGCCTCGTTGAAGATCATAGTACGAAACCGCTGCTTTGTAACAATCAGGCGAAGAACGGGGGAGACAGAAAACAAAACCCTGGGGGCGAATTAAACTCTCCTTTTGAAGGTCCCGAGAGTAGATACTCCATACGGGTCTGCTAAGGACGATTGGGGGGGGGGGGGGGGGCTTTATATCCCAATATCATGGTTACGGTTGCCATGGGTACTGAGTTTGTGAAGACGCATCCGGCGGATTAAGTATAAGAAGGGTGGGTATTCAACTCCGATAAGAAGAGACGGCTAAGCGTGTCACAGCCTCGTAGAAACGATTCTTTTTCGGATTAGGCATCGAAAAGCTAGCATTTCTGAATCGCTATGGACCCTATTGCAGAGCTCATCATAAATTATTGAAAATCATCCCTCTTCCTTTCTGGAGTTTGTGGATCACACAATTTATTTATGGGTCCTATTATACAAACAGAAAGAAAACAGGATGTCATCGGCTGACGAACCGTAAATCACGCCAGATTGAGTAACTGAGAAAAAGTATCTCGATTTCTGTGACTGAAGATCGAACCCCAACTTACGAGTCACAACCCATTCATCGAAGGTAAACTACCATTGACAAAACACCTGCGAGATCCACCTGCTCGGAGTGTAAACAAGCACGGGGGGAATAGACGCTCCTCTCGGGGGGCTAGCTGCGTCTTGATCACAGTGGAAGGGGATTGTTCCTTGCGGGTGGGAAATCAAGTGCAAACAAGAAAAAACCTTCGTCTGACGTATACGACGCTCTGGAGGCAAAACTCACGGCATAAACTGTTAAGCGGCCGTGCACGTTTTCACATCTCTGCTCATGAACTGCGCGCCGAAGGTGTCAACAAATTGACCTATATTTCCCGCTCAAAATGGATGGGCTGAGAGTTTGCAGTCCTTAGCAGACTCGCTCTTGAATCAAATGGACAATGTGTATGTGGTCATTCGTTAAGAATACAACTATATCTGAGAGAAGTGCAATTAGTCAGTGCACAGGTTTTTTTTTTTTTTCGTAAAGTCTTTTCCTAATATTTTCATTCCGGAACTGGCAACTCCTACATGCGGATTGGAGTGCCACGACCAAAGATCATTGGAATAAGGCGCCATATAAATGTTACGCTTGGACACGCATTGGTTAAAAGTACACGTCGTGTAAATCGCGTAAATTCTCCAAAGACATAGGGGGTACTGTCCTTCAAACAGCATAGTCGATTCTAAAAATAAAAAAATAAAAAGAAGTTAATTACGGCGAAAATACGGAAACTTATCAAACTCCTCGCTGTTTTGATTCATCAACCACACGGCTGCCTCCGATTTGCGTTTACTTTGAATTAAGAGCGGTAACTTATAACGAGATAAAGCGTGGTTTCTAACGAGATTGTGAGTGATTTGAGTGGCGATAAAAACGTGGAAGATGGAGCCGTTAACAAGGGGGAATTAAAGTCAAATAAAACGCAAACGGCCTCTGGAATTGAGTTTATCATATAGGTCAAATGATTTTGCTGTGAAGGGATTAGCTTGAGCAAGCTTTTCAACGCAGACAGTTTGTCTGTTAGTGTATGGGAAACGAAGACCGTGGTTTACAGATGTATTTCCCCTTTGGTATTATGAATTTAAAAGCTTTTCCTGGTATCGTTCATACTTAATACGACATCGCCAGACACTCGGAGCTCGGAAAGGTTCGTCCACCTGACGTGCTATTATTTAAAACAGTATTTAAAGGCACTGGACACTTTTAATGATAATTATTCGAAATAATTGGTAGTATCAAAACATACTTGGCCACGAGCAATGGAGAGCTGTTGATAACAAATTGTGAGAAACAGCTCCCTCTGAAGTAACGATAGATTTTTAGAAAGAGGTAATTTCTCACTCAAATATTTGGATCTGATAAAAGAGTTCAGGCCTGAAGTATATTAAGTATTAAAGCATCTGAAAGGACAACAATTTGTACAATAAGGGCGTTTTCTGTCATTATTCTCTTGCAACTTCAATGACCAATTGAGTCAAACTGTTCACAGATTTGTTATAAGTGTATGCATATGTTGGGATACACCAATTGTGTTTGACAACCTTAGGTTTCCCTGTGGCGAGTTCACAAAGAGTTAAGACTATAGTCTTATCTAGACTTAGAATAAGTTACTCGTCCTAACTTTAAAACTACCGATATGTTTTTGATATCTCTTAGGACTAGTCCTAAAGTTATGAGTCTTTGTGAAATCGACCCAGTGCGTAATAAAGATAATTTTTACACGCAGTGAGATTCATGTGGGATTTTTTAAAAGGTTGTCTAGAATGATGAATTATCTGAAAATATTTCGATGTATGAAAACTTTAATAGTGTACTGGTTGACAAGTCGAGTTGTTACACTATACTGGTTCTTTTTAGAGCCACTTCAACTCAAGTAGAGCCAACACTGCCCCAAAAGAGATAATGGTTTTACCTGCAAGTTTACTATTTAGTAATTCTTACGTAGAATTGTTTCGTGTATTGGAAGATAGTGATACCCGCAAACCTACGATGAATTGATGCAGTTTAAAAGACCCTATATCGAAAGTGAACGTGATAACCTTTTAAAGGATTGTTGTTATCCAGTTGGATTAATAATACATCGGAAGCGGACGTAAAGGTTGAGTGGAACTCGTTTTGACGTTTAAAGTTGTCACATCAGTGGAGTTTGCAAAATTGGGAGTATCTTGGAAGGATCAAAAAGGCATGAAATTGGATGCATTATCATTGCCAGTAAACAGGAATACCTCAGCAAAGCATTTTTTTTAATGGAAGTGGCTTTTATCTTAAACTTGTTCACGATGTGTCTGTTAATAATTTAAATCATTTGGTCATACACTTCTAACTATCGATCAACACAGAAGGCCCAAACCACAAGGTTGTGAAAATCTAGAAACATTTCTGCCGTTGACGGCGTGCTTCGAAATTACAATGCGTTGACGTCATGTGTGGGATGTTGCTTTGCTATGCACAACGTTGTTATACAAAATAGAGCTCCCACAATGACGTAACATGGGTGATGGTGTAATATGACGTTTCGCGAATCTTGAAAGCACCGGAGAAGGCTATTCCAAATTATTTTGTTTACACAACAACAATCGTTTGTATTACAAGTGAACTCAATTTCCGTATTGATTGTGAAAATTTAAAATAATTTCAGCAAAGATAACTTGCTTCCGGTTTCGTTCGAGCAGGTCTTTAAGCTTCGCGGACACAATGGGAGACTTTTGGACACGAGGTGGCAGCAGACTTACCAGGTAAATTTCCATTGTTTACGTAGTTCTGAGCGTGCGCACATGACCGGGAACAATGGATTTTACCTGGTAAGTCTGCTGCCACCAAGCGTCCCAAAAGTCTCCCATTGCCTATGTGATCTTTCTTTTAGTTGCCGTGTGTAATAAAAATTGTCAGTCAACGGTTGATTTATTTTGTTGATTAAAATGAAAGAAGGACTAGCTAGGCGCTTGTAAATAAATAATACACATGGGCAACTATAATGCCATTATAAGCTTATCCGTCGTGGATACATAATTTCATGAAAAGCAAGTCTCATTTTAATTAGTTTTCAACATTTTCAGAATATATTCATTTTTTTTAATAGCACATCTTATTGTATAAGCTTTAAAGAATACGAACAACTTATGCTTTGCCAGGCTTGCTCTTAACTTGTCATTTATAATATAAAAAAATCTTGATTTATTTGTCTGTGTTCCTGACAGAGATCCAGCCTTCTTCACTCCACTACCATTGGATTTAGATTTAGACAACAGATCACGCTTAGTGCGGCTTGAATCAAGGTCAGATGATATACGTTTACCATTGGGCGAAGAGGATGGTTCACCAGAAAGGTTAGTTTCTTGTCAAGTTGTTCATGTGATACAAAATGCCGGCAAAGAAACTGAATAGCTTCGCCCACGCAAGGTTACAGTTTTAAGCCACAATTGTATTATTTAAAGCAGTGGACACTAATAGTAAAACTAATTATTGTAAGCATTAAAAACTTACTTATTAACGAGCAATGGAGAGCTGTTGATAGTATAAAACATTGTGAGAATCGGCTCCCTCTGAAGTAACGTAGTTTTAGAGAAAGTGGTGATTTTTTTCTAATATTATTAAAATACTTACAGCCTGAAGCATTTTATTATGCACCTGATAGCACGCGAATTAAGTGCAACAAGGGTGTTTTACTTTTCATCATTCTCTTGCAACTTCGATGACCTATTGAGTAAAAGTTTTCACGGGTTTGTTATTTAATGCATGTGTTGGGATACACAAAGTGAGGATACTGTCCTTAAAGGCACTGGATGCCTTTATGAACGCTCGTATTCCATTTGGACGATATATAAATAAACCAAGTAAGCGGAAGGCACACAGTCAGGACGTCGCTTCCCATGCTGTTTCTTTCATTACCTTGTAAACCCATTCTACCTAAACAAAAAGAGCTAGTATCAAAATAAGGCAAAGCACGAATCATAATTCAGTTTGCAATTCCTGACGACAGTTCCTTTTCTATACACCCATCCCTCTCCCAGCCGCAATTACAATAAACCCTCCGGAAGAACCGACAACTCTGACTTCTTTAACGGCAAAAGCGAATCCGAAAGGTACACGTTCTTTGTCGGCGGAATTGCTTTGGAATCATATTAATTTTGATCAAGTGATTGAGACTACAACATTGTTTAAATATATCCTTAAAGAAGCATACAAAGGGCCTTCAGGGCTAACAAATAAGCAATTATAGATTGGTCACGTTTTCCAGGTATTGTTGTACTTTTACCAGTTCTATAATCTAGTGTTATAAAATACTAAAGATATAAAGCTCGTTTGCATTGACCTTACTGTGTCAATTATTATAGATAGCGTCTGGGTACAACAACGTTAGCCTTCAATTAAGTTTGCCATTTTTATGTAAGTGATTGATTTGGTTGTAGGCCTAAGTGTGTCTTTTTGTGAGAAAATGTTTCGAAACAGTTCAAAGTACAGTCTGTATAGTAGAGTGGGAGTTTTGCTAATTAAATTGCAACGCTCATTGTGAAGCTTACTTTTGCTGTAAATGGTGACTCTTGCACCGGGGATAAATAACAATAATACAGTGTAGTATTTATGAATGGAGAGCAATAATGTCTTATGCATGGCGTCATTAGGGTAGGGCGCCCTCGGCTACAGCTTAAAGAAGGTACATAAGCCTGAACATCTGACGTCACACTTTTTCGAGGATCGTGAATAACGCCAGATGCCGGCCTCAAAACTTTCAAAACCGGCGTGTAGTTTGACCTGTGACCATGTCACTGCACGTTTATCAAACGATGATTGTATCCAATGGAATCAGTGGATCTACCTGGACATCTGACGAGGCTCGTGAATAACGCTAGATACCAGCCTTGCGCGCCTGGCATGGATCCTGCCAGTTGTTACACCTTTGACCTCTCATGTATTCAAACGGAGATACAAACGTACATATAGTGAACATCCCCCGAACCTCTAAACATTTTGGCCTACTCTTGTACTATGAGTATAAGATGTAAACACATAGTCCATAATTTTGGTTGTAACACACGAAATTAGCTGCTGCGCAATAATAATAGGTTCTCAGACGTAGCTTTCTCGAATATTATTTCTTTTCAGAGATAAACATTTCACAGTATTTGTACTTCCTTTGTAATCAGTAGGCTTTCAGAATAAAATTAAAAAACTAGGTTTCGTGTCCTTCATGTAATACCTGAAAAGCCCACGTCCAACCTTGGTTAATGTCAAAGGCTTGCTTGCACCTTGGGAAAATTTAAGCTAAAACATGTTCAGAGTCATGCGAAAAACAATTAAAGAGAAACATCTGGAATTGTAAATAAACGTCGGAGTTTGGAATTGCAGGATCAAGTGCATTATATTGGTGAAAAAGCGCCATAAATATTTATTATGTTACCTTACAGCAGTCAAGACCGTTTTACTTTAAAAAAAAACTTACAAAAACATGGCATTTCAGGCAAACAAGTTGTCAACGGACCTTTATCAATGTCTTTGTGGCATGAGAATATTTGTATGTTCAATCTTACTATTGTGTTCGCACTACCTGTAGGGTTTAAAGAGTTTTGTTATTTTGTGTAGATCAAGTTTTTGGCCATGACATGAATCCCTCCTCACTGTGAATTTACCTGTAGGAGAATCAGCTTCATTAGTCAAGTCAAGTTTTTGAGGAAAGTTAGAAGTGAGACGAATAAATATTTCCCAAACATTTTTTACCTATTTCTCGAAAACTACAGCACATCAGCAAGTAATATTGTAAAGGAAGCTTTCTACCATCGTTATCTTCAAGCCATGTTTATCTTTAAAAGCGTTATGTAAATCTGTAGACATTGTGTTTTTTGCCGTATAAAGAATACCCAAACCCTTTAAGAAAGAGCAAAATATTAAATTGTTTACTTCTTGGTAATAAAAAAAAAACTCTTGTACCCACTCAAAGTTGATTTATCCATTTGAACGATTCCTCAATCCTCAAGCGTGGTCCAAACCCAACCGCCCACTATACCCAGGTGAAATCAAAAGAAAAATCAATTGACATTGGAGTTTATTGTTCTTCATCGGAAACTTGTCGACATGTCACTCTCAAGGCAGGAGAGCTTGTGGGTCGGTGTGGGCGTAATTCCTCGACCACCAGGTCCCCAGACCCACCAACGGCGTCGTCTTCTCTTCGTCTATAAAAACAAAAACATACCATCTGTGGAACAAAAGAGAGTGGTACAAGTTGGGGGAAATCGTTTAAACCACACTGCTATTAAAGGCATGATGGACACCTTTGGTAACTGTCAAAGACCAGTCTTCTTACATGATGTATGCATAATACAACAAACCGGTGAAAATTTGGGCTAAATTGGTCCTCGAATTCGCAAGAGAATACGAATGAAAAAACACCCTTGCTGGTATACTTTGTGTGCTTTCAGACGCAAAGAATTTAGCTGAAGTATTTTATTATTTTATTATCTGAGTGAGAAGTTACCTCGTTAACTACGTTGCTTCAGAGGGAGCCGTTTCTCACACTGTTTTATACTATCAACAGCTCTCCACTTCTCTTTACCTAGTATTAAGTAGGGTTTTTATGTTAACATTTATTTTGAATAATAACCAATAGTGTCCACTGCCTTTAAAGTTTGTATTTCCTGCCAATAGTTTCTTTCACAATCTTATGTCAACATGTTGGGCTGTACTAATCTCTCGTTGTCCTGATCAACAAAGCTTTGAGTTTCTGACAGGGAGATTCAAACTCCGAAAGGATCCAATTTGATTGTTTTCATTTGAAGATCAAGTCATGACATTTAAGCGAGGAGTGGGTTGGGAATAGTATAAATAACAATAAATGAGGAAGTTGATTGAACGGCAACTCCTACCGTTTTACTATTAATATCCCAATGGAGGATAGATAATTATTACTCGAATGGGATTCGAACTCACGACCTTTAAAAACCTAACTGAGATGCGAGACTCTGGTTTTAGAGTAGGGTTCAAACGTGGGTCAAGCCAGTCGTCTGTGAATGTTTGGTACTGCACACCCCTTATCCACGGTACAATGTTCTCCATTGGTTCAAATGTGTGTGGAGTTGTCATACATCAAGCAAGAGCATTGTGTAGTACAGAATGCGTTCGTTTAGCTTCCCTGGGTCGACCCCGGTGTGTGGTGGGTTTTTTTTTCCAGGACGAACGTGTGCAGATAATTACCCACGTTCGTCCTGGAAAAAAAAAACGCCACACACTGGGGTCAACCCAGGGAAGCTAAACGAACGCACCCACAAACTCCTTGCCCACAGTGCGTCAGATCTTTGTTGAGGAATGGCTTGCAAACGCGTTAACCATCAACGGCTTCATCTACACGTTATTAAATATTGGTGAAGACGGCTTCGGATTATGTTTTTGGTCTATCATGGAGAAGGATGTGTGCGTACTTTAAGCGAGGAAGTACATTACACAACTCAGCCTCGTCATCTTGTAGCCAATGCCCCCCCCCCCCCTGCAGAACATAAGTGTATATTCCCTAAATTGAAAAATTACGTGGAGTGAATTGAATTGAGGTTGGTAACGTTTAAATGCTAACAGTCTGTCGGAAGTTATTACATCTGTGCTATCTGCATCAACAACTTCCCTCGATTTTGTTTCTCTCTCCATTTTCAAAACCACGGGAATGCATCACCTATGGCGGCACTCCCTAAAAGTATCATCAGAAATGATCGACCGTTCATTTCCATGAGTGTTATTTGTCAGTAACTAATTCGCGACATTTCCTGCGTTGTAATTAAATCTATTGTCAACGAAGCATATGAACGAATTTTTTACGCTGCAGTTGCCGCTGGCCCGGTCGCTTTGGGGAGCGTACGGTGCGTTCAGTGCCTAATGGCCTATCCATTTTAACAGCTTAGGGAACATCCATTTACGTGGGATTGTGTAATGAGTCCCTAGTGTGACGTTTTACGGCAAGCCACTATTATGTAAATGAATAAAAAAAAAGTTCATCCGCAGGACTCCAAAAGCATCAGCAAGAGACCCGTTTGTGAGTTGTGGCGGAGCGACCCCTGGGATTGGTCCACGATCGGGTAAAACCGCTGGATTTTAATACTGCATACAATCAGCAGACTGTGCTTCTGGCAGCGGATTGATGGGGACCACAGTTGAGTTTATATTGGGTAGAACCTTCTGCATTTAATTTCTTTAAGTTAATCACTTTTGGAATTGATTCCCGTCGTGAAGAAAATTACTGTTCATTGAGAGGTGACCGGGGAGAACGTGGACATATAGTTTGTATTTTTAGATGTCACTGCAACACTGACTTGCGTGTCTCCCTGGTGACTTTTTTAAAAGATATGCTCAAACCTCTACTCGGCGTTTGGCGAAGGATGAACCATAACATTATAAAATGTACCCGTTTTCAATCAAAATGTAAATGAGATTGTATGTTCGTAAATACCCCCCCCCCCCCCGGCAGTCTCCGTTGACAACTTAAAGCACGAAGTCAAGTTGAACAGTAAACCTTAAATTCGGTCATTTTGCCAAACAAAATCATTATAATTATTTCTTTCTTTACCAACTTGGCGTTTGTTTCGGCTTTGACCCAATTATGGAGTTCCTTGTACTGTAAAGAACAACGTGTCAAAGGGCTGAAACCGGGTCCTGTGGTTCCTGACCAGTTTCTGTGTATGACCCGGAATTGATCCTGGTTAGGGTCAAAATTACGCAGAATCCGGGTTAAAGATTCATTTGTGGAAATGAATCAACTCTTATCTGAATTTTGTGTAAAGTCTTCAGTTGAGGACATTAACAAATATTCGGCACATTGGGTTCAATATACCTTCCCAAAGAAAATACCCTTGCTACACCTGGAATGTGCCCTTTTGGGAATCGATTGCATAGGTACAAACTATTAAAATGTGTCACCAATTGGTGTTTACGTGTTTCACTCATTGAATCAAAAATAGTTGGCGGTTTATGTCTGGCGTAAAGTAATCCCCATTAGCAATGTCGTAGGAAACTATACTGGGGTGGTGCATCAGATGACGTCACTGGTCTTTTGTGCAAGTCATTATTAACTTAAAGATTGCAAGTTATGCTGACGTCACTGGTCATGATACATACTTAATGATTGCAAGTAAAAAGCAAGGTTAAATCCATTCTCGTTCATGTTGTTTCCTGTACTGCTCGGGCAGGGCTCCGACGTTTCTTTGACAAACACTGCTTACCGATTTCTTAATACGTTGTTTTCAGAATTCTGTAAGTCACTCCGCGGTAGTAGAATTTATAGCAAGACAATTCTCTTCAGAACAAAGTCTACCTGGCAAGTAGATACACACATGGTTTAACTGAACACCAAATATAATTTGATACCTCACCATGTAAAATGCCTCAAATCCCGGCGTTCATGATAACCATGGTCAAACAGAGAACTAGACTATATAATCAAGATGGCGCACGAATTGCTCACTTTTCCAATCCACCTTTAATTAAACAAACCTCCTGTCTCCAAATCGCCAACTTGTGTCCTCACTTGAACTACCGACTGACACCATTTACCGCCTAAACTAAAATAAACTCAGACGAGAGAGAAAACAAACGGCATCCGACGTTTATCGATGCGGTTCCCGCCATAAAATGCGGCACACTCGGTGAGTCAGGGGGAAGTTTATGTCACCCGTACTTGATGCTAAGAGTGGCCGCTTATAAACATGGGGCCTCTGTCACGTCACTTGACTATATAGTCATTTCCCACATATTTGAACGTCGTCTTTTATGTAGGTTTTTACTTTAGATTTAGCTTGGCTGTATCCATCAGCACTCTCTTACTAAGGTTCCGGCCCTTCAAGCCTTCCGTGCCACACTGATTCTTTTTCTATAATGAACAGTTTTCCCGCCTTTTTACGTTCATTTACTAAAAAGAAGAATATATTGTGTGAAGTCCGTGACGTTTAAGTGCTGTCCTTATTATGTGCGTGGAATCTTAAAGGGTTTTGGTACATTTTGTACGATACAAAACACCATCTGCTAACTGCCAACTGTACTATAAACTGTTAATAACTGGACCAGCGATTCGGACTTGTATCTTTTCCAATCCGTATTCTACCAAATCGTAAGCCCTTCTTACCCAATTACACTTACCAATACATACATCGTCGGATATCTTGTTATTGATCTGATCCCCCTGTTTGTATCATCCACAAGTCGCTCTTTAAGAATCTACACACCTAGAAAAAAAGATGGCGAAAGGCAAATATGTCCCTATCATAGCTATTTTCAATTTACTCTGACTCGTTTATTCCCAGGTTTACTTAATTTGTGACCAAGATCGGTCGAGACGAATTCATTCCAGCTCATTTACATTTTATCAACACATTCACCTGCTGCAAGACTATTCCTGTCTCTATATACGTCGGCTCATGAATTTCCCAGGTTTCAGGTATAGTGGTCCTGTTTGAGTTAGATTGTTAATTTTTGTTTTTTTGTTGCTTTGTTTTGTATTTGTCAGGTATTTCAAAACAAACCTTGCTGGCTTCTGTAAGTGCCCCCATATTGGTTTACTTCGTACCCATAACATTATTTGTTCATTGAATGTTCATTAATAATAATTTTCTTGATAAGTTCTTGAAGTTGTACTTGTTTTGTTTATTATTCCCCACCCCTTTTCACCAATACGGAAATATATGTTGATTGAATTGAAACATTTATATAAATTGTCCTTCCTAGAAACCATACCGGTAATTACAACAATGTGGGAATACTGTATTCTATAAATACAGTGGTGATGATTATGAAACATCCGGATACAAACAGTCCTCCTAGGAAATGCTTGAGAGAAAATGAGAAAAACCAGAAAGGAATCTTGAGTATATCGTTTAAAAGCACTGGACACTATTTGTAATTACTTAAAATAATTGTTAGCATAAAAACTTACTTGGTAACAAGCAATTTAGAGCTGTTGGTAGTATACCAAATTGTGAGAAACGGCTCCCTCTGAAGTAATGTAGTTTTTGAGAAAAAGACTTTTTTGCTGAAGCTTTTTATTAGCATCTGGAAGCACAACAAGTAATGCAACTATGGTGTTTTTTTATCGTTCATTATTTTCTTGGAAATTTGATGACAAATTGAGTCCACATTTTCACAGATTTGTTATTGTATGCTTAGATTGAGATACACCAAGTGCGACTACTGTTCTTTGACAATTTCCAAAGGTGTACAGTGCCTTTAACTCTCCTATTGGATTATAGTATGCCTATTTTGTCAAGATCCATCGTGTTTTGTAGCGCAGCAGTGTGGGAGTAGGATGAACCTATATAATGGGTGGGGAGGGGTTGATGCATAATGGCGTGGAATGAGAGCAATGAGAAAACGGAAGAACAACTTCCGCATGAGATCGGTTGCCTTGGTGAAGATTTAACCTCAAAATTACGCTGTTGCATTCTTCATTGGATTGGATTTCGGATGGTGAACGAGAGGGGAGCACTTTTTGCAATTTGATGTAGTCTAGTATTCAAGGCTGTGAGAATTAAATCGTTGGCAAATACTTCACTCGTAGGCTATTGTAAACCAGAATATTATGCTCCTACTTGTTGCTTACTCGGCGGAACCGGGTGTTGATCAGGGACCTGTACTGCGTCCCCCTTCCCACCCAGCCATCGTTCACCCGCTCACTCTCGACCGAGCTATAGTTATTAAAAAAGAAGATAACACCTTATAATTTCCTCAAGATAGCAGGTTATGCTTTCATCATTGTGAAGTGATGAGGAACACATTTTGTTTGCATGAACAAAAATCATTGTTGTTTTTGTTGGGGGAGCGTTTATTATTTTTTAATGTACCTTGTTTTAAACATAAAACCACATTGTCAACGTGAATCCAAATTGCACTTAAAAATTATGCTGCCGATTTAATGGTGCTAAAATTCTATGGTGATAGTCTGGTATCCATGTTTAACGATAACCAAGAGCATCAACACTTTGAAGTGCTGTGAATATTCCACTCGAAAGTGGCTAAATTTAGGTGACTAATTTTGTACCTCAACGATCGGAGAAATCCTGCCCGTCTATTTATGGACTGATTAAGCTACTTGTAGGGGACGACTTCCTCCATTTAGACCCGGAATCATAGAGGATGCTCCCCGTGTAATATACCCTCTCAAAATAGCCTAAGATAACATCCACTATTAGTGTTTTTATTAACGGCGCCGATGATAACTTTATCGACTTGTCAAATAATAAAGTGAAAGTCGATTGCATACTCCTGGAATTACAACGGGTTTGATGATGAAGACGTTCAACCGGACCCCCGGATCCCGGGCAATAAAACGTTGAGCATGTCGGGTTTTGTTCCAACGGATCCCTCCGGCATATCCATCATCGGTTTTGGACCGGATCGTGACGTCATTAGAGTAGTCGTCGATCTATAGTTTCCACCAATTTTCTTCTTGGATTACGGGGCGACTGTGCCTCTGAGTGTTTATGCTTCGAGCGAGCGCGCAGTGCAGTGATGATGAGCAGACAATCGAGAAGCCCACACCGTGAAGGAGGCCTTTTCCGCCATTTACTCCAACGATATCTCATCGCCGGGTTTCTTTTATACTGTGGCAGTTGCGGATATTGTTACGCTGATCAGATGGGTGTGTACGGCGGCATGCTTTGGGTTGGTAACTCATCACAGGGGATGTCAATTGTTGCAGTCAGTTTTTACCGATTATTCGGTAGGAAGTGTACACCGTTGATGAAGGCCAGGGTGAGCGTGCCACGACAACAGCCAACCAGTGCTCGTGGGCACGAAGTGTACACACAAACAGACACCCGGTCTTTGGTTTCCAGCCAAAAGGCCTGGATAAAGGTTATGCTCTCCGGCATACACACCGTCGTTTGTTGGCGTCTGGGTTACTTTTACAATTATAATTGGTTTCACTAACTGTCCTTTAAAGACACTGGACACTATTGGTAATTGTCAAAGACAATTCTTCTCACTTAATGTATCTCAACATATGCATAAAATATCAAACCTGTGAAAATTTGAGCTCAATTGGTCGTCGAAATTGGGAGATAATAGTGAAAGGAAATTACACCTTGTCACACGAAGTTGTGTGCTTTCAGATGCTTGATTCCTCAAATTCTAAATCTGAGGTCTCAAAATCAAACTCGCAGAAAATTACTTATCTCTCGAAAACTACGTTTCTTCAGAGGGAGCCGTTTCTCACAATGTTTTTTACCATCAACAGCTCCCCAATTATCGTTACCAAGTAAAGTTTTATGATAAAAATTATTTGAGTCATTACCAGTAGTTACCAGTAGTGTCCACTGCCTTTAAGACATGTAGTTAGATTACACCATTAAGACACATCCAGCACTTTAAGGAGACAGTTGAAATAGATATTTTCCTGACCTTTACTGTAAATGATCGTTGGTTGTAAAACGTTACTCAGCACCTGCCTCGTTCCCTGGGCAGCCTCCGTTCTCAAAATGCGCGTGTGTTTAAAGGGGTTTCGAGTTTTTTGTTTGCTTGTTCGGCGAAAGGGTTTTGGGATATTTTTTAATTTCAGGGGTTGGTGTTGCTTTTTATAGTTTTTTGGGGTTGGTGTGAGTAGGTATACACATTCAAACCGGGGACCTATAAACAAAAGAGGAAAATAGAGTCCACGGATCGGAAAAGGTCCACAGTTGGAAAACGTGTACAAAAGCAAAGGGAGCTGTTTCAAACAAGGTATAAACACAAGAGGGACAATAGGAGGTTCACGATCGCAGGCGTAAACACACTTGGGTGTGTTGGCACTAATTACTTTTTTAGGAGAGGAAAATGGGGAGTGTGACGGAGAAAATTTGTCCTTGGCTCGATTTTGTGTACAAGACCTAATAAGACAAAGACTTAATAGTCAAAACATTGTGAGAGATAGTCTTCAAGATTAGGGGCTCGACGAACAAGGGCATGTCAACCTGTTGATAACCAGAAAATGACTCAAGCTTTTTGACAGACCAATGAGTGCATTTGAATGTTTGTGTCTTACTTAAATATGTTTAAGTTGCCCCCAAAACATGTTTGAACTTTATGCAAGGATCACATTATATTTTAAAAATTTCGTAACGAAAGTACAGCAGCTGCGGCTTGTAATTATTTTGTTTAAGGACGTGCTGTATACACAGTATGTAAAACCATGGGGTTGTTGGAAACCATGATCGAGGTTGATTTGTAATGGTTAACGAATGATGTTTGGTAAAGATTCCACAACCTTCTTCCACAGGCTGTATTTAAAACCATACGATGTTAAAAAAGTTGTTTTTCCCGAGCAAAACGTCCAGTCTAGTCGACCATAAATTTTGTTTTACCATGCGCGGGAAATATTTGTGCATGCCTTTTTACACGCAGTGTAGCGGCGGCTTCTACTGAGTTCAAATGAACCATCGACGGATATCATCCATGCGGTGAGCATCATGCATGAACATGTCCGTTGTCCAACACAGTGCATTAGAGCTACAAGTGCAACAAACTTTTCTTATCAGGTTACATCAATCTCAACATGTACTCTACATAATATTGCAATTAAGCTCGGGATGCTTTCGGAAATCAAACGTAGATGTATTGAGAAAATCTAGGTCAAAAAAATGTCATTTGCTTGGAGGTCTCGAAATTGGTTTCTTTATTTTGACTCCATCTTTTCCCTGGAAACAGCGGGGAAATCGTAAACGAAATCTCCGGAAATTTGATAGTGTCCGATTCGGCACGTTCCATTTTTGCCTATAGAGTTTTGGAAATGCTTCGTTACCATAGCAACGTTTAGTATCCAAGTTTGCTCAAAGGCCTCCGTGTTATAACAACCCACACGGCCAAAGAGTTATTTTTGTCCATGAGTGCTTGTCTGCCTTTCTTGATTTCTTTCTTTCTGTCTTACCCTTTTACGCTTTAAATCGAGCAGTAACTCCGGCAAACAGACTCTGTTTTATTTTGTAATATTTTCTTCTACGTGCTTTACAATCAGGGAGGCGGGGACCTTGTTTACACACGGAGACATACCTTGAATGCAACCATAGCGACCCACCGTCTCAGAAACTAGCAGACAACTCATTTTTTTTTTTCTTCAATCCCTGGACATTTTCAAAGCAGCAATTGTATAAGGGGATCTTGAAGCACTTGGGCCGGTTGGAAAATGAATTGATGTTATCAAGATGCTTCAGTTTTGAGATCTCATTGTTTGTAATTATGTTCTGCTTATCCAACATAAATTCCCCAGCCACAATCAATACGAGTATTACAACGACAAATACAAATCCATGGAATTGAATATGCCTCTTCCGGACTAGTCCGGCTTATATATGTCTCTCATTATACAACAACTTAATTGTTGTTTTCCACGATACTCTATTATTCTTGATCTTATTATAGGAAACTCCGGTGTTAAATTATTCAACTCATTAGTTTGTTTTCCCGTACGAGTGAATTCAACTGTTTTTCCAGGAATGTGGTTAAATCATTTATTTTGCAGCAGCATCCTATTTTAGTTAAGAAGAAAATAAGACAGGTAATAACTTCCAATTACTGGAAAAACATTGTATAGTTCTCGGTTATAAAAACTATTAACATAATATTGTTGAAGTGAAGTTAACTTTGGTTGGTGGATAACAAAGCCCAATTTCAAACTCATGGACCACAAACAAAGTTCTGAACCAGTTTTACTTAAAAATGCTCGACAAATAATTATTTTATTTGAATGGTAATTTATGCACTTCGACAAATATCCATTTATGGAAAGACTCTTGGTGGCGCCCTATAAGTGCAAATGGTGTTGTGAACTATGCACAAAATAATGTCATTAAATAATTCGTTGCCGTTCTAGCCAACGGTCATAGCCGTAGCCAAATCCACTTGATGCAGCCACGAATTGATAGTCTTAGCCGTGTTTTTTTAATAATGTTGAAACTGAAGGGTTTTACAAATACAATATTCGAACTGTTCCGGTGCCTGTCATAATGCCTGTTGCCCACCCTCCCTCCCCTAACACGACTGTTGGTGTTCCCCGATACGGTAAACTAATATGGGCTAATGGAAGTTGATTCAAAAGAGGGCGCTATCAGACGATATTGGCGCACTTATTCACCGTGGGGGACAGACTACTCTCCCACCAAACCAGCTCTTCCAGACTTGGTTTGGACATTTGGTTTCAATGCAGGGAATAAATTGTTGCCGGTGTCATAGGGAAATCAGTCCGCCGGAGATTCGGTCCCCTCGTGGGAAAATGGCGTGCTTTCGCAAGACGACGGTAGGCACACAGGACGGGAGGTAGCATAACACTGTAGTCGGTATGCTCATGCTCCAGTGCAGCTCCCGTCTTGTATACTGTGGACCGCCCGGTGACATAGAATAGTCCTGTTTCCGTGAGGGTCATTTTAAGTCCAGTTCCATCACCCATGGAGGAACCATGCACCACCTAAACATCAGACAACTTTTACAATGCTTGCATACCCCAACCTTTGACTGGCCATTCTCGGGACCACAATAGCTCCATTTTGACGTCGGATTTGATAAGGGACCTCTCGCTCGAGAACGGGGCTTGAATCAAGTCTATCACAATAGAAAAGCATTCCAATGGCGCTTTATTAGAGCCAACTTCTCCAAAAGTGATTAATTTCAACTCCAACCTAGCTAACTTCAAGTTTTACCCAAAGTTCCATATTCCTCTCTTTCTTGACAGGCTACTTGGAGACGACGAAGAAAATGTTGACTCCTGCATAGCGGACTATCTAGCGAATGGAGACGCGCATTCTATGGAGCATTTACCTGGTAAGTTTGTCAGTCTAATTTGTATACACAGTTTGATCTTCAAATGTTAGCTTTATTTCTCCAATGCAAACACGCGTAATAAGCCGAGGTAGCCACTAAATTTGTACACTGGCTTCGTTTCTATTTATTTAGAAAATATAAAGATAATATTTTCTGCTTCGGCAGCTCTATGAAATTACGCCAAGTTGATAAACAAATATTGAGGCATCCCCAGTAAAAGCAATGTTTATTTCATAATTATTGTCCTAATTATTAAGAGATTGGACCCGGTTCCGAGCAAGCTTTAAAGACAGTGGACACTATTGGTAATTGTCAAAAACCAGTCTTCTCAATTGGTGTATCTCAACATATGCATAACATAACAAACCTGTGAAAAATTTGAACTCAATTGGTCGTCGAAGTTGCGAGAAAATAATGAAAGAAAAAAACACCTTTGTTTTGTGCTTTCAGATGCTTAATATCGAGACCTCAAAATCTAATTCTGAGGTAACGAAATCAAATTCGTGGAAAATTACTTCCTTCTCGCAAACTAGGATACCTCAGAGGGAGCCGTTTCGCACAATTCTTTATACTATCAACAGCTCCCCATCACTCGTTACCAAGTAAGGTTGTATCCTAATAATTATTTTGAGAGAGGGAAATTACTAATGGTGTCCAGTGCCTTTAATTACTACAGACGCGTTTTTGTTGCAGCCGTCAAGTGTCGATCTATTGTTGCACGAATTGCTCTCTTTGGTTTCTACTTGAATAAAGACAATTTTGTGAGAAGCAGGTTTGATTGTTTTAAGTATATACCATTCAAGGGCATGTGCATCACCGGCCCACAATGACCAGTGGCTTCGAAAGTAAACACACTTTTAATTTTTGCCGCAAATTTTAGTTGTGCGCAAGGAATAAGTTATCCTCGTTTAAAATGTGTACCTTGTATGATTTTGACGTCACCAGATTATTTCAGTCAAAAGCTACAAGCCTCCTATGATATATAACACGGTGTGTGTTCAGTGTGAGTTTTTGAAGCTTGGATTGAAGCATTCTTTCTTTCTACTTTATCCAATTGAATTATAACGTATAATTGAATTGAATTGAATTATAACGTATTTCTGTTTTATATCCGTTAAGCACTCTTGGTGTAGTAAAAGTAAGACACAATGAAGCCTACACATGTTTTCTTTCATATTCATGTTCAGATTGTGTACAAAAAGTTATAATTTACGACCACAGTACGTGCTTAGTGTTAAGGTTCGGCGGCTTTTCCATGCATTGTGATATTCTATATGAAAATATCAAGTTATAAGCAACAAAGGAAATTCTGACTGGGTACTTTTGTTTTTAATATGTGGGTTTGAACAAAGAAAAAAATAACTAAAGCAATATGATAAGCCAGATTAAGTTGTAGTGGTGTACCTCATCAGGGATCTCAGAATGGTCCCAAGTCTTTATTAAATGCGCGGCGCTATTTAATAAAACTGCCCCAAACGCGAACCGTACATTGTATTGTTGATACTGAGTTGAATTATGCGGTTAGCATTTTGTAAAAAAATCTTTTGATGTCCTTCTATTCAGTCGAATTTAATTAATCCTAACAATATACAAGTTTGTGTTACCTTTTTTACGAATGAGAAGAAATATTGGGGAGTCAATATTGCATAAGCCTAAAAACAAACATAAACTGCATATGTATCGTTCAAAATTGTGTGTAAACAACACATTTTGTAAGTTTATTCATGTTTTCTGTCTTTTATTTTAGATATTCCCGAAGAAGACCCACAAATGATAATAGGAGAAGTAGAAACGTCCACAGCGGACTTTGATACAGACCGTGCAGTAGACGCCGAGCATTCACCCGTATCCCCACGGCGGGTCTCCTTCCAAGTCATTCCCATCAAACAGAAACAGGCCAAGTATGTCCGCAGGTAGGTCTTGTATAGGCCGCATATGTAACCAAACCTTATTGTCCCTATCACGTTAAGCCCGGTTCATACTTCCTGCGAATGCAAGGCGAATACGATTGTCGAAGTATGAACTCGTGTTTGCAATCAATTTTTAAAAGATTTTCAGTAGTGTCTAAATGAGACCAAAAGCAATTTGATTTTAAACACGTTTTGAAAGTCAGAAAGCCCAATGCCCAATTATAAACTTTGGCGAGACCACCTTTTGTAATGAAATGTTCACCAGTTTTATTGTAGACATTATACGTTTATTTAGATTTAAAACAACTGAACGAGTCAAAAAAGTAATAATAAAATAATCTTACATAGCTTTTATCATATCTCAAAGCGCTCAGTATTTTGTCCTGCAAGGTATGTGGAGCCATGTTTTGAAGTATGAGACCTATTCCTTACTGGTTTACAAGGTGATGTGGCGCAATACGCTGGACCTTTTGCAGAACATCTTGCTCAAATTAATTCTGAAATGAGCAAAGTACTAGTCACATATGGTACATGTATTACATGGTTTTGTTTACCTGGAAAAGGTTACTCTTGTGAGCATTACTTAGTTGCACTTTAGCCAGTTGTGTGGGCTCAATGCAGCTCTGTGAAATTGGGCACAGGTGTTTGTATCAAAAGGGTTACTTTACTTGAGGAACATAGACCTGAAAATGAAGTGTCCTTTGTGAAGTTTACAATTTAGTTTGATCTTTTTGGGTTTTTTTTTTCAACAGATTTACTGAGGGAGATTTTCATCACTTGAAGACGTCTCGTATAAAACCGTCCGGTGACTCCATGAAGGCCTTCTCTTTGGATTATGACTGTCACCGGAGCATGGAGAACCGGAACCATTCCAGTGGACGTAGTGCCCGGACCAGCCTACCCACTCCTGATGACCTACAATGGCAGAAGCCTCTTGGTGCTGATGTGCTACTTCAACCCCGTGGCATGACCGTAAAGGCCCAGGTTCACATCCAACCGACGGATGAGAACAAAGATCCGGAAGTTAAGTCCCGGGAACCCTCCCCGGGTGGGCAACCACGTCTTCATGTGCCAACCCATCTACAACTTCGCTCATCACCACGAAAGAATCGAGAGAAGGCTGCTGACATTGACCGAGATAGTGAGTCCAAAGGGTTTGTGCCCATACCGCCAGAGAATGCGGCTGGGTTTGCCGAGCCCATAGGCAGCGTTTGCTCCGAGGGCCATGTAAAGAATACCAAAGGACAGCGCCGTGGTCCCGGTGGCGCACCAAGATTCCATCCTCCACCCCAAATTGAAATTTGTGAGAAGCCCACTCCAGACAAAGAGAGACGAACAGGAGACTATCGAGAATTGTGGCAACTTCGTACAACCCTAGAAATGGAAGATACAGGGAGCTTGAGCTCTGAACCTGATACCGTTATCCCGGTTGAGGAGGTGAAATCAGAGGCGTCTGCACCGGAGGGCGACGGTGACAGCAGCCAGTATCTTGAGCCTTCTGACTCTGCCTTGTCGCCTACAGACACGTCAGCGGCAGAGGCCGATGACGGCAAGAACAGACTCACTGTTGTGCAGAGATACAAGTTCAACACGCATGGTAAGAATGACAGCTTCGAGCAGATGTTCAGTAGTATCAGTACCGAGGAGTCAGACACCTCTGAGAGGAGCAAAGGAGGTGACAGCTCTGGCAAAGACAGTGCTAGTAAGCTTAAACAAATGCAGGCTGACAGTGGCTACACGTCTATAGAGCATAAAAATGAGGTCTCTGAACAGCAGAAGCGATATCTGTTCGCATCTGCTGACAGAGACAGCACAAGTTTGGAGAGTTGTGCTCCAGCATTGTCGAGTGAAAGCAGCCCGATAGGAGAAAGACCAACATCATCTGGAACAGATAGCGCAGTACTAACTGAGAGTGGCAAGGAGGAGCCACTGCCAAATATACACGGAGTCCGGAGGAGAAGCGACCGGCGGACAGCCTCGACGAAACGACGGGAGTTTATAGCAGAAAAGGGAGAAGCTATTTTCGGTAGCTTCAGCTTCCCCGAGGAGGAGAGTGAAGCGGACTCACAGACCATCACAGGCTCGATCTCTGCCAGTGAGAAGTCTATCGGTATAGCTTCGGACTCTCAGGGTGATTCCCCGGAACGATTGCGCGGTGCAAATCGAGTCGGTCGAATATTCCGTATCCAGGGAGAGAATCGACTGCGAGTGTATCCCAAGGGGAGAGACTATAGTATTGATGAGAAAACTGACGCACTGTTTAAGGAGTTTATGCGATCGGACGCCTTGTTTGATGCGCCTTCATCGAGGCGTAGCCGTCCACCACGTGGACGCAGGCTGCAGTTACACCACAAGCAACACAGTGACTCAGTTGTTGAGCCTACTCGTAAAATGGAAGTGCCATCAACATCCGATGGCAGAAGTGCTAGTTTTGATCACAGAGGGGAATCGGCCAAGGAAAGACTAACTCATCTGTTGCCTGGAAACAGTTCAGGTCGTAAACTCAGCCCTCAGGACAGTTTAGAAGAGGAATACCTCCGCAAAGAAAGTAACAAAATATGGGGTCAGGGTCAGCCTCCAACCAGGAAACGTGACCCTGATGATAAACCGTCCAGAGATCATGAACCTCCACCAAGTCGACATGAACTTCCGCCAGGTCGACATGAACCTCCACCAGGTCGACATGAACCTCCACCAGGCCGACATGAACCTCCGCCAGGTCGACATGAACCTCCACCAGGTCGACATGAACCTCCACCAGGCCGACATGAACCTCCGCCAGGTCGACACGAACACATTGGCGAGGCTAGGGGATCTGCGCAGGTTTCGCAGAGACTGGAACTCGAGGATGTGTCCTGCCGACCAAGCGCCTTTCGTTGTGTCAAAAAGTCTCCCAAACTGAAAAGATCGCATGCCTCCATGGGACCTGAGGACGAAGGCTCGCTGGACAAGCCACGTGCTCACGACGAACAGGCCCCATTGTCGAAGGGGAAAATCATATCTCAGACAACGTTGGTCCGACCTACAGCTATCCATCCAAAGGAAAGTCTACCGAGCCACGGCGGTGCGGGTCACCGTGAGTGTCCTCGTATCGGTGGACACCACTCTTCGAAAGGAGACTTGCGAGATGAAGGTTACCGGCACCGCGAACCCCACCCCTCCGGTGGCAGCGAGCCGCATATACATCGTCGAGGTAGGAGTCCCGGGCGTGACAGAAGCCCTTGGAGATCGCCTCAAACACCCACTGCTACCCACTCCCAAGAGGGTGAAACACCGTACTCGGATAGGAGGGCTAAATCACCTCTGAGGATGCACAGTGCTGGTAGTAGCCAAGGCAGTGCTGAGTGGAGTGACGACAGAGGCTTCCTAGGCGTCCCACCCAAAGGGCACCTCGACCGGCCCCACAGTGCCTCTTCGCTTCTACGACTTCAACGCGAGGCTGCTTCGCCTCAATTTGAGAGACATTACAGTGATGAAACGTACGACGCACCACGGCACAATCGTAGCATTGACTACGATAGTAAATGCGAGAGTGAACGTGACCATAGAGGTTCCTCGGGTCGCCTCCACCCTCTACGTTATCCTCCCGGTAGACACATTAGACCCACAACAGTTAGAACCAGTTCAGAGACCAATATTTTAGAAACAAGGGACGGGCATAAGAGGAATCGAGCCCACGACCTTCGTCGGCAACACTACGGTAGAGCTCACAGCGCCCTCGACGTCTTTGCTGGTAACAAACTTCCACCGAAGGAACCTATTGTCAAGCAGAGACCCACACCGGAAAGACTTTCAGTCAGGTCAATGACAGTAGACTCGCCAACTAGTCCCAGTGCGGCATCCAAGGAGCGGAGGCACCCACTAGACGTTCTGAAAGATGAACGAAAACATCCGCTGGAAGGTCTACGTGAAGACAGAAGGTACCATTTAGATTCTCAGAAGGAGGATCGTAAACATCCTCTGGATTGTCTTAAAGATGACCGCAAATCCTCTAAGGAGGAAAGAAAGCATCCCTTAGAAGGATACAAGGAGAAGTTTAAAGACAGCAAAGCTGCACCTCTACGATGGTGAGGTTAGGTACTGTGTTGCAATTTGCACTCTGAAAACAGTGCTTAAAGTTTATATTTGTACCCACGTTTTAAATAATTTTGAATGATAAACGTACATCATTTTGAAATCTTCTTAGCTTGTTTGTACCATTCAAACACACACAAGCAGTGTTAGACATGTATAAACTAAAACATGTTGCGATCATTTTGTGTGTTTGACTGCTACAAACAATTTGGGCAGGTGTCAAAATGATTAGCATGCTTATCATTTAAACGTGTGTAAAAAGGGGTAAAACATTTTTGTTAAAATTCTAAACACTGTTTTTTAATAAGAGTGTAGCGTGGCTGAATCTGGAAGTGGTTAAAGACGCACAAACTGGTAAATAATTGATGAGCCTCTAAAATGTTATTGTAAATATATTTAATAAAGCCTAGTGCTGTGCCCAGTGGAAAGGGGAAATAAACATTATGAACACATTCAGGATTTGAGGGGAGGGGCTAAGTCACCGTACACAAGGGGACGTTTAGCTTAAAACTATAGTTGTGAAGGGGGATTGTTTATAGTAAATTCAGCACCCACAGAACGTTGGTGCTATTTCTAATGCACGTATCGGCTGATGATTGTGTATAATTCTCCATAATGACATTGTGCTCGTGTACATACAGATTTTTTATATGCCTTAATATTTGAAAATAATGTTGTATTCAAATTCAAGCCTCCTTGACACAAGGGTTAGTGAACGTACTTTAAGAAGAGTATTGTAGATTGCACACAGTATAAGGTGTCCCTTCCAGAATGATACTTTTTTTTTTCTTTTTTCTTTTTTATAATTTAATTTATTATTTATATAAAAAACAAATTGTAAATATTTCTCAGATGGTCTGGGTATCGAAAGAGATGGTGAATTCAATTCCCATTTTGACCATAAATTTTAAATTTTAAGTATCAGAAACCCCGATACGTGAAAAGCACGTACAGACATATTTTTGTTAAAATCTATAGAAAAAGAAAATAAACTATGTGTCAAAGTTGAACATGCGTTCCCCAGCGACGTTGTCACACAGATATAGGAAAAAACTGTCTTCTGCATGTTTTGAAATGTGTTTTCAAAGCTAATTCAACTAAACTTAACTTGACTTTTAAATTAAAATCTAAAGGCAAATAAGTGTCAGATTTTGGGGTGAACACCTTATTGCTCTGCAAGTGAACTGTAAATATTCATTTTGTAAATTAAAATTTTCACATCTCGATTTTTTAATGATGTTATGGTTGTTACATGTACTTTGCACTTGCATCTTGTAATTCACTTTACGGCAGCTTTTTTAAAGAATGTAGGTTTACTAGTGAAAAATAATCAATCTACGTGTGTAATTACAATAATGATATTAATAATAATAATATAAACTTTTTTTTACGTTAGAAATACGATCAGGAAGTTGTCATACGGATATGTCGTATATTGGACAATATCATTTCAAAAACGAGGATTTTCCCGAACTACTACGGAAGTGTCCGATGCTTTTGTTAAATATTGGGTAGTTGGTGAGTAAATGAAAATGACCAGCAATGTACAATCTACATTCAAATGTATACCAAACTAGCGTCAAGACTGGCTATGAAAGCACCAACAGAATCTAATCAGAAATTAAATTAAAATCAGCTTTATTTTTTCAATTGAAGTTTGATGCCTTTAATTAAAAAAATGGTATTCAAAGTTTCAAACCACCAAAACAGCACAACATCATGCTACACATTTCTTACCAAGGTGGATGATGTTAAACACCAAACGGCTCTTGGTTGTTACGCAACATTTGACTTCTGATGTTTGCTGAATTCTTAAAAGGCAGTGGACACTATTGGTAACTACTCAAAATATTTATTAGCATAAAACCTTTCTTGGTGACAAGTAATTGGGAGAAGTTGATGGTGAGAAACGGCTCCCTCTGAAGTGCCATAGTTTTCGAGAAAGAAGAAATTTTCCACGAATTTGATTTCGAGACCTCAGGTTTAGAACTTGAGGTCTCGAAATCAACCATCTAAACGCACACAACTTCGTGTGACAAGGGTGTTTTTTCTTTCATTATTATCTCGCAAGTTCGATGACCGATTGAGCTCAAATTTCCACAGGTTTGTTATTTTATGCATATGTTGAGACACACCAACTGTGAAGGCTAGTCTTTGACAATTACCAATAGTGTCCACTGCCTTTAACAGCAAACAATTATAGTACTACAGGCTTATACGGGGAAGTGTTTTGGCAGTTTGCCTGTTTATGCTTTACATGGTTTTGCGAATATTTTGGTTAAGACTCTTTTAAGAAATGAAAGTTTGTCCAGTACACGAGATAACAACACAACAGTTTCCTGTATGTTTGGCTTTAAGGTGCAATGGACAAAGGTGCAATGTAGCTTTGGATTCCTGTAAAAAAAAAATATCGTCGAAATTAAGTTATTCTATTCTACTTTTTTGTAAATACACAGAAAACAAAGAGAAGTGAGTGAGAAAGAGTGTGAACAAAAGTGAGAAATATTTTATGTACACAATGTGTACCTTAACGTGCCGAGACTTTCACAATGTAAAAATACAACTATTTTACTACTATTTCTGATGACTTGCCTTGTATATACAGTATGGATTTATGTGAAATGCAAAAAAAAAAACCGTAAAGATGCTGCAAATTTGCAAAGATTGTGACTGGATAGAGTTCTTGTAGTTCTTTCGACAGTTAAACACGAAACTGAGCAAAGTTTAAAAGACATTTGTTAAAAGCTGCTCAAACTTTAGTTCAATTTGTGATCTTTCATCGTTCTCAGCGTAGTGTAATTTAATGTAATTTGTTGTTACCTTTATAAAAAAAACCTTCCGTTGTAGATTCTAACTAATGTAGTCATTTACGACGTCATAGGAAAAGGGAACTGCACAACTTGAAATAGGCACGCACAAGAATAATAATAGACTGGTGTCTCTAAGAATTGACGGGTTGCTTTATTGAGGTTTACATCGTGCTCCTTTGAAACCAGACCAAGATGGCCTTAAAACTTGAATCGACAAGAAGACTGTAATTACCTTTGTTCGTGGATATCACTTGAGTCTCACCACATTAGTATAAAAGTACCCCAATGTAATAATAGTTCACTATCAATTTTAGACCGTATACACTGACAATAGTTAGTTTTCAAGACACCGAACAAAGCACGTCAAAACTTCAGCACACCAGATGACAACTTTCTGGTTTTGTTTCAAATTTCTGTTCACATAATGTTTTTGAAATTTTCCAGTCACTCTGCACGGTATTTCGACTTTCACACCCCCCTCCCCCCCCCCAGAAATAAGCAGGATACCAGTCAAACTGTACACGTGACATGGTAGCTTGTGCGGTATTCTTATTTTTGTCAGCATTCCAGCAAGCATTCCATAAAGTTTTTACTGTTGCAACCGCTGAACCTTTAATTTTTGCGTAGGAAAGAAATTTGCTCAAAGCAGCATGTTCTGCTTAGAACCTTTAATGAAATTAGGCCCAGAACACCGGCAAAATCGCCGTGGAAGATAAGTAGTTTTTTTGCAATAGTTATTTGCATGATGGAAGTATAACCATGAAGGTGAGTAGCGTTGGTTCTGAAAAAACCGTGGTTAAGGACTCATTGTTTCGATCGATATGATCTCAAGGACAATGGATGATCAAGCCTTTTCGTCTGAGATGGTCCCCTGCTCTACACGTAGTGCTGAACAGCTCTATGAAACGGTACACCAGTTATATGAAATCAATACGTCATTGAACGACGGCTGTTTGCATAATGTCCTCTAAGTCAAGTTTATTGGAAATGTCTACAGTTTTAACAAGGTTAACGACTAAAACAAACGGTCGTTTTTGCGTTGGTACTTCATTAAAATAGACGTTTATAAAACAAATATTGGACGATGATGAAAAATAATCTGATTACTAATTTTCTGATAAATAACGGTTGCGGAAAACGTTGTGTAGGCTACCATGCACTAACCCAAACCAACGTAACCATTATGGTTAATTTGAGATTGAATATCATGTCCTTTCAGTATGTTTCAAGAAAAAGGTCAAAATTAAACAGGTTTAGTACATTCCATGTTCTTAGGTTTTAAAATGCAATATTCATATTCGGTCACTGCTTTATTTTTGATTACGTATCATTAAACTCGGAACATGTATTATCACTTTTTCATGAAGTTTTTGCTATTGTGTTTATGAGAGCAGTACAAAATGTAGACAACAATGGAAGTTGACAAAGAGGGAACCACATGTCTTTATTACCCTGCCGCCATCTTTGGTCATGTTCACTGTGTACACTAATCACGATTTCCTCATTGTAGTAAAAAAGAGCAAGACTTATTTAGGTTTAGAAAATAAAAGAACTAGGGCTGAAGGGGTGTAACTAAGGCACACTGGGTGCGTTCGTTTAGCTTCCCTGGGTCGACCCCGGTGTGTGGCGGTTTTTTTCCCAGGACAAGTGTGTGCAGATAATTACCCACGTTCGTCCTGGTAAAAAAAAACGCCACGCACCGGGGTCGACCCAGGGGAGCTAAACGAACGCACCCACTGTTTCAAGTTGTGGGTAAAAGCGCCAAGATCTCACTGAGCGTATACACATGGACACAAATCAGAATAGACTGGTGCAAGTCTAGAGCGTGTTCGTTTGGTGATATTGGGTGAGTTCGTTTAGCTTCCCTGGGTCGACCCCGGTGTGTGGCGGTTTTTTTTTTCCAGGACGAACGTGTGCAGATAATAACCCACGTTCGTCCTAGAAAAAAAAAACGCCACACACCGGGGTCGACCCAGGGGATCTAAACGAACGCACCCAACGAATCGGAATGGTTGGGAGTTGGGGAAACGACCTGCCCTCTAAAAATTTCCCGGTCTGAATTGACTTCTCTGATGTAATGGTCTCCCGCACTCTAGATTTCTTTCCTCTGTCCTCATTTTGTCACCAGTCTGCCGTTAGTAGTTACGTTTCTTTTTCTGTCCAGTTGCCCTTAGATTTTTCTCCAGACTTTTGATGAATGCATAGTATGATCATTAAACTAACTCGGCGCTGACGCTGCTGTCCGCCGCACATGCCATGGAGCCAAATATGCATTTGCTGAATAACTGGTCTAGTGTCCTAACTCCTTCAATCGGTAAGGTATTGTAATACTGATGGTACAGTTTGACACACTCCCATTGTATGTGTTGCTTTCCTTTTGCATTCCTTTGGGTGCTCGTTTTCTGTCTATTGTTCAATTGCTTTGTTTACTGTTAAAAGACTCTTTTTGAATTGCAAAATGTCCCAGTACTTACCTCACCACTTTGTGAAGCACAACCAGAATGGTATACCGTACAGTCAGGATAAACCAAGTGGTAAAATAGAGTCATTGCTGTTTATGTGGTCAAGTGTATTCCGAATTCTAAATGAACTGTTCAGACATGGATCAAGATTTAAGTTATTGGAGATGTATGAGTCTTTCATGACCCGTTCCACTGTTGTCTCTGGAGCACTCTTTCCATAGTAAGTTTCTATCATTTTGATTACAAATTACTGCAGTTAACATTGCTTAAGATATGTTTAGACTATTAATTTTGGTTTGACCCCTAAACACCGATGTACGTTAGCACTGTATAGGCCCACTGAGCACCCTCCCGAACTCTGTGAACAAATCATAGGCATTCGGTGGGATTCAGAGCAGTGCAATACCAACTAGGTATTTTAGAACTTAGCAAAGGGTCTGCAAGGTTTAAGCACATGCAAAGCTTAGTTGTAGCTTCATTGGTTTGTGCAGCCGATTTCACGAAACGCTAGGATTAGTCTTATCTCGAGTAAGGACGAGTAACGCGTCCTAACTTAGGATGGGTTCAATGCGTCCTAACGTCTTCAGATAGGGAACTGAACTCGTCCTAAGTCCTAAGATGTATCCTTAGTCAGGACGAGTTTGGTGAAATCGACGGCAGGTCAGGTTAAATGGTTTCTTCCAATAGATATCAGTGCAGGCATGCGTATTTGCGCCGTTTGGGCGGCAATGAACGTTAAACTCTACCTGGCAAGTAGATACATACATGGTGTTACCGCAAACCAAATATATTTTGATACCTCACCATGCAATGCCTAAAATCTTATGAACGTCAAACACTTTCTACAACTGGGGCCCTTTGGTTCGTATTTTTATGATTCACTCTTAAATAGGTGTACGACAACCTGACCATTTCTTATATTATCAATTAAATCGGAAAATGAGAAACTTCCAGGAATGCACATTGAATCATCTTTCCCTTGTCTGTTTCTGTACTTATAAAGTGTCTGTTTGCTTGTATTTTTGCTTCGTCTTCTGGAAGGTATCAAACATGATGGGTGTTGGTCGAATAAAAACTATGATTTTAAAAATATGATTTCATATAATGTGTTTAAAAAAATAAAAAATTAACTTCATGTAAGTCACAAAATTTACTTGGAAATATTTTAAATCAAAATACTACGATGCGCAAAAATTGTAGTCCCAAAATTTGTATCTATATTTAAGTTTGCAAAATCGACAACTATACATAAGTAGCGCATGCGCAAAAAGCCAGCATTTTTTGGTTTTAAACTAAGATAAGGATGAGTGAAAGCAAACCGTTATCAAGTTCTTAGTTTTTCGGCTGAGTATAAATAATAAGACATGCGGAGAAATCCCCAAAGAACACTGGCAAATTAATATTGACTGCTTCGAGTGCTATGTTGAGACTACCTTACCAGGCCCGAGGCGACGCCCCTCACGGAACGTAGCGCGGATCGAAACAATTTCTGCCCTACGAATTTGCCATTGTCGTAGTGCTTTTCAATGGGAAATTGTGTTCTTCTAAATCGTTTAAAAAACGTAACCCTTAAAAAAATCTGAATATTTTTGGAGGATGCGCTTCTAAACAGCAGAACAAAAGAAATGCACGCGGATCACATTGCGAGTTGTAGTTTTAACCATACCCCCTTCCACTGAATGTCATAACACTGTACTGTATGTAGACGTCTAGGTACCAAGACGCTGCCTTTGCTATGGGTATAGTACACTGACTGCTAAAGGTATAGTACACTGGTTTGCTGTGGGTATTGTGCATTTGTTGCTATTAGTATAGTTCATTGGCTGATACGGGATTGGTGAATTGATTGCTATTGGTGCAGCACGTGGCATTGGCGACTTTCTAGTTTAAAAAAAAAAGACATGTGACTCACTGTAAGCCAATCACAGGGCAGAATCTGTGTAAGGGGTGTTATTTAATTTGGATCTGGGAAAACGAATATTATTTTTGGCTTTTACCCGTACACCAATGTGTGTGAGTTCTATATACTTTGTACTTTCCTGAGTCCTGTGAGCCAAAAAATATATCACAGGCATGTTACTCGGTGATTCGAGCCCACGACCCTTGCCATTTTTAGAGCAGTGTTGTAATGTTGGATATAGACCTACGCAAAATATTTGTGCTTTAAAAAAAAATGGTAATCACAAATCCAAAATAAGCTGCTTTTCCGTTGCTTGATACGGCCATATATTCAATACTAAAGGTGTGATGTTCCCATTCGCATACGATGCTGCAATTCTCCTTCAACCCAATATTTGATTGTGCCGTTTACATATTTTGACCCAGATCCTACACCTTAAAAACGCGGTCACGCTCGTAGTCTTGTATCGAGGCGTTTGTTTAAATATTGCCATCTGATGTTGTGGTGCGGAAAGTATAGAGAAATATGATCAGATTCTTGTTTTTGTCTTCGGCTGAAGGCTATTATTTCCAGGATATAAAGTGATGCATGTCAACAAACATAGTAGTCGGAAATTGGACTTGTCTCGGGGGTTGATGGCTTACTCTGAGTTCTTGTCTTTGATTCATTTTCTGACTTGCCTCAATAAAAAATATGTATGTTGTGTTAACGTGTTTTATTGCCGATGTCTCTACATTCAACACACTGGGGGTAAAACTCCATTATGGAACATAAGGCCTCGAATAAGGGTTACTCTAAGTTCAAATCGATTGGGATTATTTTACAATATCTGTAGTTTTTCAGTTTCACGTCAGTGCAAAGACTAATAGTCTGGTCTCTGTGTAGTTTCATAAGATACTACCTGGTATTGTTGATGGTATGCAAAGTGAACACGACCAAGATGGCAGCAGCTTGTCAAAATTATCTGAAAAGGCTATCGTACGTAGCTTTATTATTCTCTAATATAAAAAAGACCTGTGTGAAAAAAAAATTGTACAGGTGTAATTCTGGTGATGTTTTCTTAATTGATCCGAATAAATGAATATATTATCAGCTCCCCTGTCACTTAAAGACTATAAAGGCACTGGACACGTTTGGTTATTGTCTAATAGCCAATTATTGTACAATAACCAATAACTTTTGGTTATTGTCTAAGACCAGTACTATCACTCGGTGTATCTCAACATATAGAATAACAAATCTGTGAACATTTTGGCTCAATTGGTCATCGAAGTTGCAAGAAAAAAATAAGAAAAAAGACATTCGTTGCTCAAGTTGATGTGCTTTCAGATCCCTGAAAAATGCTTCGGGGCTGCAGTATTTTTGAGATTAAAATATTTTAGTGAGAAATTACCTCTTTCTCTAGAACTACATTATTCCAGATGGACAACTCTCCTTATCTTCAAGTACGCGCTAATCCTCCAATCAGATTCGCAGAATGGAGTGGTGATAAAAACCTATATTGCACGGCTAATATCACTACCTTGCGTATTGTGTGTTCTATGTCACGCGCCAAGTTTGCTTGAAGATAAATACGTTATCACACGCACGCTCGTGGAAATACGGAAAATATAGCGCGTCTGCGTCCCATATCCAACTCGGCCTTCGGCCTTCGGCCTCGTTGGATATGGGACGCAGAAGCGCTATATTTTCCGTATTTCCATGAGCGCGCGTGTGATAACTTATAATATTATGCTCGTTACAAAAAAAGGTTTGTACGCTTGTTTGAGTAATTACCCAAAGTGTCCAGTGCCTTTAATAACTTCATTATGGCCGTATCTGAATGGTTGGCTACGGCTAGCTATGACCATTGCTAGGGGTGTTGCTAAGGATGTTATAAACGTCAATGCACGATTACGCAGTGATCTAGCTGTAGCCATAGCCAATACAGCCATTTCGGACACGGCTAATTTTATCTTGTTTGGAAGAGGGTAACATTTTTAGAACAGATTATTTAAGGAAATTAACTAAGAAATAGTAAACGTCACCCTGTTTTTTATAAACTATAATAAATGTATTTCCGAAAGGCCTTGAAAATTTTGTGGTAATACGAAATAAATGAAAGAAAACAAAGAAAGAACGAAAGTGTATGCGTTGACTGTTTTATTTATGTCCAGGAACCTGATTGCTTCAAAGTTGACCTTGATTTGCTATTTTAAATTCATTTACATTTGATGCTCGTATAATGGGCCTCCCACACACAAAACAAAAATGAGATTGAAAAGAAAAAATGCTCCAACGAATTGTTACGGCACCAGAAGCCCCAAATTATTACCCCCCTCTTTGACAACTTCCAAAATGAAAATGTATAGTTTCACCACTGGTTAGGAAACATTGACTTTGAGTCCGTATTTGGATGAAAGACAGCTTCTTTAATTAGTTTATGGCTAGTTCATTTATTGTGGTCATACAAGAGAAAAGAAAATGCCAAACTAATTTTTTTTTTGGTGATATACTAATTTTCAAAGGGTCCTCGTGTGAGTGGGGGAACTGCTGGGAAAACTATACTGAGGCCCTTTTCGAAACCACGGCTTCGGCTTTTGATTCGGCTTTAGGCTCCGTCCTCTCGTCTGAAGCCCTGCTGAGCATTGTGCGCAAGCTAGCCTGAGCCGAATTTGGGGGCGAAGCCGTGGTTTTAAAAAGGGCCTAAGCGTTTCACGGAAACTCGCCGATGAAAAGCGCCCCCATGCGATAAAAATATACCGTAAATTATTAAAGTAGGCCTACCGGTACTCGATAAAGGCATTCAGTTATCGATCGTACGCTGGGCATTTTCTGTCAACTCAATCTCCTCCCAAACGAGATAAATGAGCTCAAAATAAATCAATATTTGGACCTGATGTGGAGAGCCACAACGGGGTCCTCATTTCCCCCGCCCTGAATATTAAAAGTTGCAAACCCCTGGTAGTCAACGAAGACGGATGGTCCGGTGCACATACCGTGAACATAGTCACCGAGATAGATGTTACAGTAAGTACCCTGAGGAAGGCCTGTTTGAAGCGTCTCGTAGAGATTCCCATGTTCGTTGTTGATGACGAGGAAGCCTTTGTCGCCTCGCCCGAATGCAATCATGTGGTTCCCATTGTCCCACCAGTTGGTGAGTGGTTGCCCAACCACCACGTTACGGAAGTCCACCATGTTCTTGATCTGTCTCCAGCGATGTTCGCAGACCCACCCATTCCCACACGTCTCGTCCGGGTTGATGACGGGGGACAGAGTGTTCCCCTGGGGGTCTCGAGGTGGACTGCTGTCGGGGTCATTGAACGAGAAACTGCTCATCACCCGTACGATGCCGTACGGATGAGCTAGCATGAAGGCGTTCGCCATCTTATACAGCCTTCCTGCCTTGTGTGAGATGATGTTCCCACCACCTCCATGTCCCCTCTGGTTATCATGGTTATCGATGAACACCACGGCAGCGGTCTCTGGAAGGAAGCCCCAGGCCTCACCGAAGCTGTTGAAGTGGCTCAGTACCTTGTCCCCGCGGAAGCCCAGGCTGACCTCCGTGCCGTACTTAAACTCCGTCACACGGCCGAGATGACGGTACTCCCAGGACGAGATTACCTCCCCGCCTTGGTTGATCACCTCTTGGAAGATGAACGGCCGAGCGTTTGGCGGGAACCCGAAAGCCGTGTTCAAATTATTGACCTTCTTCAAGACAGCGTCCAGGTCTCCGGGCCACATGTGCTTAGCAGCATCAATCCTGAAACCAGCAACCCCAGCATCAACCAACACATTCAGATACTCTGCTAGTTTGTCCTGGACGTAGCTCTTCTCTACGTTCAGATCTTTCAGGCCTACGAGATCGCAGTTGCGAATGGAGTCTATGTTACTGTAGTCAATATCACCAGAGGTTGGACATCTTCCTTGGGGCCAGTTGAAATCTAACGCTGAATAGGGGACCAAGCCAAAATCCCATGCTACATTTACAAAAAATAATAAAAGGAGAAAGCTACTTTACTGATTACATTATTATTGTTAACAGCATCTGATTTTTCATAAAGCAGCTGAACTCATTATTAGTCTCAAAACAAGGTTAGATATTGCCAAGTCGACAGAAGCAATTGGGTAAACATGTAGGCCTATTAGCCAATCGGTATTATCAGTGCTATAAACGGTGCAAGTCATGACCGTATGTATATAATGCCGGGAACTTATCATTTTAAGATGGATGAAACAAAAATGCGAAACGAGTCTCAATATTCAAAAATACACAAGACTTGCTGAGTCTCTTACCATCTTTTCCACCGGGGTTACTCGCGGCCATGTGGTTAATGACAGCATCAACATAGATACGTACACCAGCCTTATAGCATCTGGATACCATGTCTTTGAATTCAGCCGGACTACCACTGCGACTATGGAGGGCGTAGCCTATTGGTTGGTAGCGCTCGAACCAGGGTCGATCTGGTGGGAGCTCTAGGTGCTGGTTTGGGGGCGATACTTGTACACCGGCGAACCCATGTGGTCCAAGCCACCTAAACACCAAAAAAGAAATTGCGTATGTTTATTATCAGCTCCACAATATCAGGTCCCCTGTATTAAACAAGAACCAAGTTTATAGAGCCTTTCACAGGACGCAATATTATGTGCTTACTGCTTACTGCTTACTGCTTACTGCTTACTGCTTACTGCTTACTGCTTACTGCTTACTGCTTACTGCTTACTGCTTACTGCTTACTGCTATGCTTACTGCTTACTGCTTACTGCTTACTGCATACGGCTTACTGCTTACCGCTTACTATAGCTGCTGCGGAGAACATGTGCTTAGTAAGCACAAGGCGTCTCTATCTTGTACATGTACTTACTTGAATGTGTACTTAATACCGTAACCTTGTTGAAGGTCGTATAGGGCCAACACAGCTGACTTCGCGTACGTACACTATTTCATAAACGCGCGAGAAGCTTGACTTGCTAAAACGGGACGCTCAATAAGAATGAAACATCTGCATGCTTAGAAAGATTATACAATATTAGGAACCTTTAATCTCAAAAGGAACAGCTATAAGCAAAACAGCGAGGGCAGCCAAAGACGCTAGATGGGCAAATTTTGGTCAAGTCTGCAAGCACACTATTTGCAAAGCTCAAAAGAAAATTTACTAAGCAGAAGAAGTCACCGACCAAGATGTAATCAATTTCACTGTACATGATATTATAAAAGGAATTGGTATACTTCAAAATGAAGCTCCACATACCTTAACAATTAATGGATACAATAATAATAATTCTTATTTACCTTTCGCACTCTGCAGCTATGTCGACCCACCTCCACTCGAAGAGATGGACCAATACTTGACGATTGTGCATCGTGTACGGATCCCATTGAGCTACGGCCAACCCCAAGAATAGGGTTGAAATCAGCCACAAGACGTACATCTAGAAAGAAGGCAACAGTCAAGGAAGATAGTTCCTTTAATTACCAGGTCTCAGATAGTAGTGTACTAACCTCCTGGACCTGTTTCTTGACATGGTGATGGATATAGAAATTCGAAAACAGATCTTGTATTTTGCATGAGTTTTTTGTTTAAAGACACTGGACACTATTGGTAATTGTCAAAGACTAGTCTTCACAGTTAGTGTATCTCAACACATGCATAAAATTACCAACCTGTGAAAATTTGGGCTCAATCGGTCGTCGAATTTGCGAGATAATAATGAAAGAAAAAACACCCTTGTCACGCGAAGTTGTGCGCTTTCAGATGTTTGATTTCGAGACCTCAAAATTAATTCAAATCTGAGGTCTCGAAATCAAACTCGTGGAAAATTGCTTCTTTCTCGAAAACTACATTACTTCAGAGGGAGCCGTTTCTTACAATGTTTAATACTATCTACCTCTCCCCATTACTTGTTACCAAGAAAGGTTTTATGCTTATAATTATTTTGAGTAATTACCAATAGTGTCCACTGCCTTTAAGTAGTAGGTCTTAGAGGTATGTACTAACCTCTAGAACCTAATTCTTGACATGGTGATAGATATTGGAATTTGAAAACAGAACTTGTATTTGGCATGGAAGTTTTTTGTTTGTTTAATTATTACCAGGTCTCAGAGGTTAGTATGTTTATTTACTAATCTCCAGGACCTGTTTCTTGACATGGAGATGGATATAGGAGGTGAAAACATAACTTGTTAGGCATGAACGTTTTTTTTTAATTACCAGGTCTCAGAGGTTAATATTTTTATGTGCTTACCTCTGTTTTTACACAATGTACGTTGCATATTGGAAATACTAATAAGGAAAGACAATAATTAACAAACGGCACTCGATGAGTTTTCAGAGCGGTGTAAAACCAAAATTATATGTCTCAATTTTCCCCCAAAAGTCAACAAAACGCAAACAAAAGTTACTTACCTTGCAATGTGATCTGGTTCTACGGCTTCAAACAATCAACTGCTGCCGTGTAGCTCTCACAAAGGTTTTTATTACTCAGCTAGCATGTCAACATTTCTTGAAATAGGGTATAGACTCACTATCATTGATTGACATTATGTTTTGATACCTCGCGATGACAAAGTAGTTTTGATGTGAAACATGAGATAAAATCATCTACGTCAGTCACTCCATCCAAAAGAAAGACTCAAGATAAATTTTTTTACAAAACATGTAAGCACAAAATTTGCTATTCACAGACAAATATATAGCTTTTAACTGAAACCGGTTACCAACCAACAAAGGGATATATTATTTAGAATAGAAACGGTTCACTTATCCAGTAGTAACAAAGAATCACAGGAACTTGAAGTATTGATCTCACATTATTAAAATAAACTACAGGTATCCTAAAATACAACTCTGAACAAACATACTTTAAAAAAAATCAACACAATAAACAAAATACTTCACATGAAAAATCCCATCAAAAACTCGCAGGGCCGATGATATTAATGGTTTGACCCCCCCATTCTAGATTCCCGATGGCATGACCCCTTTTTGGGGTCAGGCTGACCCGATAACTCTTCAAACTTAGATATTTACTAGGATTTTGCCAGTTAGAACCATTTTGTGTAATTTTGACATAACATTTTGACCGAGATCGGTCAGGCATCATAGTGTGTATTTAAAACCCGGCCATGACACTTGTGCCATTGAGTAAAGCGGCGGTCCCAACCCGCCGTACGTGCAAGTGCGTGCTGTCTACGTGCAAAAACGTGGGCAAGATTTGGGGATCCGTACGTACGTGCCGAGTACCGCCGCAGTACGGATTTGGGAGCACGCACACACGACGTAGCACTTTTAGTGCATGAGGAACTTTCTCTGCGTCACCCGTACGGATTCACCCCCAGTACGGGTGACGTGCGTGCCCTCTAAAACAGCCAACGTGCGCTGAGCGCACTGACTCCGTGAGTCTTTTTGTTTTCTTCCAACGGTCACTTGCACGAGTACGTAAGCACGTGCTCAACACTTACAACACACGTGTGCGCACTGATTTCTGCAGTATAAAACAAAACGAGCCGTCGGACGAGTGCCATCATTTCGTCTCAAAGATGCCGAAGAAGACATAGAATAAGAGGTCGCTGCATCTGCAGCTCAAAAGGCAGCGGATATGGCCAGAGAGGCCCAACAGAAACGGGCCACGGAAGATGAGAGGGCTAGAGAGGAAGAGGGGAGGAAGAGTGAAGAAGAGTCAGATGGTGACGCCAGAGAGTCTGATCATGAGAAGGGTGCTGCTGGTGGATCGGAGAGTGGGACACAATAAGAACAAAAACATTTTACTATTTGTTTGACACAATGAATACATAAAATTAAATTATGAGTTCATGGAATAGAGTTCATCAAATTAAATCATGAGTACCATGAGTTCATGTGCTTAAACAACCCGATCTTGCCATGGTAGGCGGCCCGAAGTGGAGAACTTTAATATAGTCCACCAAATAGTTTCTAAATACACAATTGTACATTTTACATGTAATATTATCGTACGAACATGTACAGACATCGGGCGAAAAGCTCACGTTCATCGCATATGCACGCACTTACAACATGCGAGTGAGTATAGGACACCGTACGTGACAAGCACGTGTAAGTACGGCCTCCGTACGACAACGTGGCAATCGCAAGATTATCGTACGTTGTAAGCACGTTGTAAGCACGTTGTTAGCCCTATATAGGACTCTTTCTCTGTCACTGTAGTACAAAACGAAAGTGTAAGGCCGCCAGGGTTAGCACGTTGTAAGCATGTACAACTCCCTTACCACGTGCGCAACCTACGTTGCACGCAACCACTCACGGCCAGGCGTGGCGTGCGGGCCACGTACTTACACCTTGCGCAAACTGTGCGAGTTACGTGCGTTGACGTACTCCCTCCCTGCTCTTGCCACTCCCTCCCCACGTTTTCAGAAAAATGTGGCGGACGTGGCCTCCCAAAAAAACGTACGGACAAAAAACACGCACGGTGGGTTGTGACCGAGGCTTAAGGCACCTACTGCTTCGTAAACAGGGAAGGTTGTGCATTCTGCTCTACCAGCAAGGTTCCTAGTGGATAATACACATGCATCCTTATAGGATACGGACTGTAGGGGGTAACCCTCTTTCAGCGCAGAAGTAGACAACGTTCCCCCGATGGCAGTTGATTTGAGTAGTCTCCACCCTGAATGGCCGTCTGGAATTGTGGTGTTTTAGGATTCGGGTACTTTTTCAACATTTCCAAAGATTTACATTAAACCTATAGAGTTTGAAGATAATGATAGTGCAAAGCTTCCTTTCAAATTTTGCTAACTAAGGTTGTGTAGTTTTTAAGAAAAACAATTCATAAAATAATTTTGGTTTCATGAGACCAAAATCATTTTAGAATGTAAAATCCCCCTAACCAGTTATGATATTATACTAAAACCGTAGCATAACTGGTTAATAAGTTTTTACATCTGTAAATACCCTTTAAGGCAGTCTCTCATTAAAAACAATAACCACATTCTCTGTTCCCTGCCGTCTCCTGATAAACCCATCATTATTTGAAAGCGGTCGGATGAAGTGGTTCAAATTAATGTTGTAGTTATCAAATTAGTTATAGTTCCCTATTTTTTTAACATGACTGTCAGCTAGCCTGTTTGAAAAGATATTGACGTGTTGATTAAATTTATAAGATAACATTTTGTGAATATTATAGAATGTGATTCTGATGACTTGGGCCTAATGGTGGTAGCAAGTCAATAAAAGACTTGTATCATGCTGCTTCCATCTTGGTCATGTTCCTCGTATCGAAGAACAATAATGATCAATGCTCATAATCATGTTGAAATAGGAACCAGACTATGTTCTTCCAGCCTGGATACCAATGGGAGACATTCAAGATGGCTGCACCATGATAAAGGTCGATTGAATGGGTCTGGTGGTTGTTTGTATTACTTCGGAAAGATGATGATTTCAGGTCTGACGATGGTTTGGAAATTGTGCAGGGTTCTTTTTTCCAAAAGTTGGAATCGGTTACAAAATAATAACACTGATGTACTTCATAGACCGGTTTAAATGCGTAGTTTATAACTATCTTTCTTTATTAAAAGCCATTGGACACTTTCAGTGAACAGTATTGTCCGAGGCCCACACTTCGTGTATCACAAATTATATATAAAATAACAAACCTGTGAAAATTTAGGCTCAATCGGCCACCGGAGTCGGGAGAAAATAACGGGAAAACCCACCCTTGTTTCCGCACGTTTCGCCGTGTCATGACATGTGTTTAAAATAAATCCCTAATTCTTGATGATATTGAGAATTGATATTGTTTTAAAGTTTTCTCAAAAAGTAAAGCATTTCATGGATCAATATTTCAAGAGAAGTCTTTCACCATTACCTTCTGTTAACCCTGTAAGTTATTTAAATCTGTGAGCCTTTAAACAAAAATTCTGTACCGAAAGTGTCCAATGGCTTTAATACAGTGATATGTTTTTAATGTTTTTATTTTTTGTTTTAATCGCCAGCTGCATTTGTTCGTCCACTGAAATGAGTCACGAAAGGAAATTGTGAGGTTCACTTCCTTCCCCTCCTCAGCCTACAGACATGCTTCCAGCTGTGCTCATGGGCCGAAGGAAACCCCAAGAAAGAACAAACCAGGTAGGCTAAAAGACTGGTTCATACATTCATAACCCTAACCCAACCTACTCGATGACAGTAAAAAATAGCAGGAAGTTCTGATCAATACCGGATTTACTCAGCGGTCTAAGGTCACTCCAACAGCTTTATATTATTCCCCGTACTGCGTCTCTTTGGAACTCTTTGCCTTGTGTATGTCTCCATCCATCCTTCAGTCTAGACTGTTTTAAGAGGAATATCAATTCCTCTCTATCAATTCCTCTCTTCAGCTCCCCTGAAGTTCTTTCCACTTTCAATAATGTATCTTCGTAAGCCACATACCAAGATTGTCTTTTAGTCTTGTTTGGGGCGAAACTGCAGACATTTTTTTTGTAATGACATTAATTTGTTATCGTACGAGGTTTTTCCCTCCTGTTTCGTGTAGCTTATCTCTATGGAGATTGTTCATTGGAACCCTTTTACCTCCTGTATTGTCTGATAAGTTTTAAAAACCAATATTAATATGTTGATAAGGTATTAAGTTCGTTTATCTGTTTGTTTCTTCTCTGAAAAGTAAAAGTTGGTTTGAACTGAACCGCGGGGTTGTTTTGTAACAGATCGAGTGCAGTGGAATACATGTTCGGAGTAACATATAACTCAGATTGTTACGAAGACTTAGGTTTAGGTACTCCTTATTGGAAGGAGGACGACAAAACATTTTTTGAGGCCTGTGTTGGGATCTTTCACAATTTAGTGCCTTGAAGTTGAATCAATGTCAATTATTAAAGACCCGAAAATAACCATTGCGTATACTTGAGTTGCAGCAATTAATTGAGCTTGTCACGACATAGGCTTACACAAACGTGCACAAACTCGTATTTATTTCCTTTTCACTCGAAAGTTGTGGTGATATTTTGATAGTTTTTCTTGGATGAGCTTGAGTAGGGGAGATTACCAAACTAAACCACTTCTTAGTTATTTGAAGTCATTCGTTCGTTTCATTCGTTCATTCGTTTATTTTATTAATGGCAGTGGACACTATTGTAATTACTCAAAAAATTATTAGCATAAAACCTTTCTTGGTAACGAGTAATGGGGAGAGGTTGATGGTATAACACCTCATATTTAGAACTTGAGGTCTAGAAATCAACCATCTAAACGCACACAACTTCGTGTGACAAGAGTGTTTATTCTTTCATTATTATCTCGCAAGTTCGATGACCGATTGAGCTCAATTTTTCAAAGGTTTGTTATTCTATGCATAACTGTGCAGACTAGTCTTTGACAATTACCAATAGTGTCCACTGTCCATTGTCTTTAACAATTTATTCTTTTACAAAAATCCCATGGCGACCAGATTCCGACTTATTCTTGTTTTAAAATAAAATTCCCATAGCGATCAAGGGTCGAATTACAGGAAGCTAAAAATACCACCAATCGAGTAGGCGTCACTAACAGACCTTTTGTGAATTTACTAAATCTAAAAAAAAAATGGCAAATAGTTATACGTTCTTGCCCTTGCCAATATTATTCTTAAATCCTTTATGAAACAGTGTGAAATTTAGTCTTAAAACCATGTGGCGCAAAATATACTCAAATCCAACTAAGACTAATGCTCTTATTTTAGTTAAAGAAGATTACAGGGGTTGCACATTTTGATTGTTTCAAAGTTGTTTACATCATCGGATGTACAGTAATTGATATTGGTTACGTAATAATGAAAAAAAAGGTGAGCGACCCCTTAATATTGGATGTCCTTTAAAAGAGCATCTTCTGGATACCGTGCCTCGTCAGTCCACTCTGTCACGGATAGCATTAAGGTGAGTTCACGTCTCTTTAATTTTTAATTTTATACTTAACTTAATTCATTTTTGTTGTTGTCATTTTGCTAGTATTTATTGGGAAACTGTATATATGATTGTATTTATTTATATAAAATGAGTAGGATAGATGTCCTTAGCGATCGATCCAAACCGGACCTTCTTGAGAAGCATTAAAAAGTACAAACAAATGCATATCCATTTATAAAAAATGTTCTGAAAAGAACAGGTGGGTAGTGGGATAAGATCAAATGAGTCAAAACGGAATACAAGCAACATTATATTATATTTATATTTTAATTCGGTGGAAAATACAGTTAAGTTATAACAACCACAGGTCGTCCAGGGAAAGGCAAAAGTAAAACAAAATGCAATCAAAAAAGATGTGCCCTCCCAGACCTTGCTCATTTAAAAGAGTACAATTTTATTTCCTATTATATTGCACAGAAATCTAATATTGTGTATGTACTTAATTTAATCTCTTTTAATGGTAAACCACTACATGGTGCTTTGTAAAGGAATTGGTCTCATCTTCATATCTTAGCTCCACAATACCTTGGTGAAAAATACTTAACGTTTAAGAAGCGCAAAGAGAGCAACTGAGTGACGGATATGAGCGCTGGGCCTATAGTTACAAGAAGCCAGTTATATTATTGTTATTAATTATTAGTCGCTGGTTCAATTCCCACATGCATTGCACCTTCAAAATTTAACAAACTGTAGTCCATAAAAGTGCATACGTTTGTTTCATGTTTTGCTAATAATTAATGTTTGATCCTTTCAGATGACGTCACTGTGCGCTTGTCTTCTCGCCGTTTTCATTGGCTCAGCTGTTGCCCAATGGGAGCCAAACACTGCGTACGGCAGGCAAGCTATTGTCCATTTGTTTGAATGGAAATGGTCGGACATCGCAAACGAATGTGAAAGGTTGGTATCTCTGTCTGTTCAGTTTTATTGCGTAACAAAAACAGGAAACAAAAGCTAAACTTAAAGGCACCGGACACTGTTGGTAATTACTCCAAATATATTTGAGTTAGCATAAACAACTTACTTGGTAACGAGCAAGCTGTTGTTATAAAACATGTTGAGAAACGGTTCCTCTGAAGTAGGCCTGAAGCCTTTTATTAGGCATCTGAAAGCACACCGATTTGGGCCACAAGAGTTTTTTTCTTTCAGTATTCTCTTGCAATTTCGATGACCAATTGAGTCAAAGTTTTCACAGATGTGTTATTGTGGGGATATGTTGTGATTTATTGTTTAAATCCCCTATAAATAATGATTTCTATAATAAAAATAGCCTGCGAAATTTCACTTCAAATGGTGGTCGCGTTTGCTTGAGATTTCAACGAAACCATGGAGTGATTAGGTCGACGCAGGAAGATTAAAGGCAGTAAACACAATTGGTAATTACTCAAAATAATTATTAGCATAAAACCTTTCTTGGTGACGATTAATGGTATAAAACATTGTGACAAACGGCTCCCGCTGAAGTGGCATAGTTTTCGAGAAAGAAGTTATTTTCCACGAATTTGATTTCGAGACCTCAGATTTAGAACTTGAGGTCTCGAAATCAACCATCTAAACGCACACAACTTCGTGTGACAAGGGTGTTTTCTTCTTTCATTATTATCTCGCAACTTTGATGACCGATTGAGCTCAAATTTTCACAGGTTGGTTATTTTATGCATGTGTTGAGATACACTAACTGTGAAGGCTAGTCTATGACAATTACCAATAGTGTCCACTGCCTTTAATCCGTAATGGGAGACTTTGGGACGCTAGGTAGCAGCAGACTTACTAGGTAAATTTCCATTGTTTATGTAGTTCTGAGCATGCGCACATGAACGAGAACAATGGATTTTACCTGGTAAGTCTGCTGCCACCAAGCGTCCCAAAAGTCTCCCATTGGAATACACAATCCGAGAGACGCTACTGTCAGTAACGCTTCTCAGAATCAAATTTGAGGGGGATAAAAACTGATCTTTTTACATAATTTCATTCAGTAAAGTGAAATGGGTCACTCGCAAACCGTTTATGTTCTGAAAGTTTGTGTTCTTCTAACCAAGTCAGTTTTTATTGCAACTATTTTTAGAAGTGATAACCCAACGTGTAACTTCCCTATAATTCTAGTGAATACAAAAGTATTAGGTGAAATGATCGGCCTTTTCGTCGAGTGCAAAACATAACTATTCGTTGTTTTCACTCAAAATGTAACATTCAATCTTGATGAAGAGTTCAAAGTTTGGTGTTTTTAAAAACGGACTAGAGGATACAAATTTGTGGTATTTTTTGACAGGACTCGGGGAAAGTACTGAGTATACAGTTGCTAACACACATCGGTGTATGGGTAAAAACCAAAAATTTATGTTCTTTATTCCCGACGCAAATTTAACATCTATTAGATAAAAATTTACTTGAATTTTCAACAGTGCAGATGTTTTTATGCGAGTATGGAAATGAATTGTAATTAAAATCAATTTACCATGACGGTGAAATAACAAAGTAGCCACATTTTCTTCCCAGCTATCTTGCACCAAACGGATTTGGAGGTGTTCAGATCTCGCCACCCAACGAGCACCGTACGGTATGGAGCCCTTGGCGGCCGTGGTGGGAGCGTTATCAACCCGTTAGCTACAAGCTCACGAGCCGCTCAGGCACGGACTCCGAACTCAGGGATATGGTTCAAAGATGCAACAACGTTGGTGTAAGGATCTACGTTGATGCTGTGGTCAACCACATGGGTGCTGGAGGTATTGTTATTACATGAAACTTTCAGATTATAATTGATTTATACTTTACTACCAAAGCCTAAACATTGAATAATTTAACTTAATAACTCGATTAGGTACAGTAGCGTATTGACGCCATATGAAGACATTTTTTTTTCTCAATTATAGTGAACGTACACAATACATTTGGATCGTGTACGCACACGATAAATCCTAATTTATCGTGTACGTGCATGAACAACTTATCGTGTACATACAAGATACGTTTTGGATTATCGTGAACTTTCGAGGACCTCTAAACCTATCGTGTACGTTTGAACGTAAACGAAGAAAGATTGTTGTTACTCATGTGGCGAAATACTTTTCAATCCGTAGTGCTGCAAACATTTGCGATATGGGGGCACAAGTCATGAGTAAATATACGTAAAGGACACGGCCAAAGCGACTGTCGTAAATATATGCGAATATTTGCGATTTGGAGCACACATTTTTTAATATTAACGTAAATGTATTCATCCAAACGTTTGAAATTAAGCCACCATGCCTTTAAGACTTTCGAGATTTAAACTACTGACATTTCTTAACAAAAAGGGGAAACGGAAGCATTTCAAACAAAATATTTTAAGGGGACTGTTTTACTATGACCATCTTTCTACCATATCAGTTAATAATAATATGTGAGCATATTTTCAGTCTATATAAATGTTGTGCATAACCTCAAAGCTGTTGAGAGGCAACAATGCAAAAAGGCATGAACATTTTTTCAATACAATGTTAAGAGATTTTTTAGTGAAACCAAATCTGCTAGCCTTGTTCAAGAGCTGAACCATTACCAGTCTTAAAGTAGCTAGCCAGCTACTATGATGTTAAGATCATTTCATTTGAACTTAATCTAGTAATTTAAACTTTTCACTTTGTCAAAGTTCCCTAAGTCTTGCTATGCTTATCTCTCATTCTTTTGTACCATCTTTATAATGTTTGCTTATGGCATCCTATTCCACTGTGTTCGTCTGTGATCATTGTTTTTGTTTCTTGATCTCTTGCCATATTATTCAGATACGGGGACTGGCACAGCAGGCAGCTCTTACGACGTTGGTTCATTTAGCTTTCCAGGTGTACCGTTTAGTAGGTGGGACTTCAACGTCCCAAGCGGTAAATGCTCCTCCAGCAGCGGCAATATTGAGAGCTACCAGAACACCAACCAGGTTCGTAACTGCAACCTAGTGGGCCTTCCAGATCTCGACACCTCTACGTCGTACGTCAGGTCTGCCATTGCGGGTTTCATGAACGAGCTTATCGACATCGGGGTGGCCGGCTTCCGAGTCGACGCTTGCAAGCATATGTGGCCCGGGGATCTGGGCGCGATCCTCGGCTCTCTGAACAACCTAAACACTGCATACTTCCCATCTGGGTCTAGGCCATTTGTGTTCCAGGAGGTGATAGACCAAGGAGGGGAGCCGATAACAGCGGGAGAGTACACTCCTTACGGCAGGGTGACAGAGTTCAAGTATGGGTTGAGAGTGGGTGAGGCAATGAAGGGTTCGAGCAAACTCAGCTACTTTAGTAACTTCGGGGAGGCTTGGGGACTGCTTGCCGACACGTCAGCCGTGGTGTTCGTTGACAACCATGATAACCAACGTGGACACGGTGGAGGTGGTAGTATCATCACCTTCGAGGATCCTCGTCTTTACAAGATGGCGAATGCCTTCATGTTGGCTTACCCTTACGGCTTCACTCGCCTGATGAGCAGCTTCTATTTCAACCACGACACCGATGCAGGTCCACCAGCAGATGGCAGCGGCAACACAATGTCCCCTACCATTAACGGAGATGGTACCTGCGGGAACGGCTGGGTGTGTGAGCACCGATGGAGACAGATCAAGAACATGGTTGGTTTCCGTAATGTCGCAGCTGGCCAGCCTCTCTCTAACTGGTGGAGCAATGGCAACCAACAGATTGCCTTTGGTCGTGGAGACAAAGCTTTCATTGCTATAAACAACGATGGATACACCCTCTCTGAGACGCTGTACACCGGCATGCCATCTGGAGAATACTGCAACATCATCTTGGGTGACTTCGATGGGTCTACCGGGTCATGCAGTGGTCCTACAATCAACGTCGATGGTTCGGGTAATGCTTACTTCAGTGTGGATTCTGGTGAAGATCCAGTGGCGGCTATCCACGTCGATGCTAAGGTTGGTGAGTCTACTGGCAATGTACCTATTGATAACGGTGGTGATAACAACACCCCTGTAAAGGACCCGACTGCTCCGGCCGGTACACAACGCACCGTAGTCTTCATCAAGAAGCAAACAAACTACGGCCAAGACTTGTTTATCCGCGGCGGCATCGACCACGCCAAGAGAAGCAGTTGTACGTCTAATGCCGACACCAGTGCCTGCGCAATGCCGATTTACCACAACATCGGGGGAACCAACACCAAGTTCAACTCCTGGAAGGCTGGAGACGATTTCCTTGATTGGTACGGTGCAGAGAGTGACCAGAAGAGCTACGAGGGAAGCACACCTGACGGGACCCCACTTGTCTGGACGACAAGCAACTCTGGCAACGGAGCAAACGTTGACGGCAACGGGTATGGGTACACTCCACTGAACCAATGGGGCGACCATTACTGGATGGTGGACGTGAATATGGACTGCGACAAGACCGAGGGAGGATGGTTTGAGTTGAAAGCGTACCTGAAGAATGGAGATGGGTGGGAGAGTGACATCATGCAAGGGTCTTGTTCGGGGTCCGCTGGAGGAAGCAAACCTTACTCCAGCAACAACCACTTCGCTAGATGCGGTTATCTTAACGTTTTTGATTTTGGTTCTAGCCACTGCACCATTGATTCGTTGTGAGTTCCATATTAACTTGCAAATAAAAATGACTTTATTTCATTGTGATGATTTTATACACTAAAAACTAAATTATGTTCAAAATGACCGTGTCTGATCAAATTATCTTCAAGCCATTGTTACATTGACACATCGTCTTCAAATTGGGCGCTTTGGGAAATAAACAAATATGGTCGGAAAGGTGAATTTAAAAAGTAAAACCTTTTCCACAGAAGTATCCCCATGTGGTTAAAAAGAAACAGTTCAACTAAATAAAATCTGTTCAACCACAATTATTTCATAACAAACGTTTTTCATTGCCAAACGCGCCAAACCCGAAGGCAATGCCTCCTTTTAACATAAGAACTTCATATAACAAAATTGTTGAACTTAATTTCACTCTTTTGCAGTAGAGTCATGTCGTCTCTAAAGTTGTTTGGATTGAATGAGACGTACATTATGCCTACCTCATAATATTTATTTTTTATTTATTAAAAAAATGTAATAATGTTGCTTAAATTATCGAATAAAAACACAAGATCTCACCAGCAACACTCGGTCTACTATTTAGTTTGTCTTGTAGAATTTTTCAAATAAAATTTGTAAAAAAACAAAATGGTTCATTACAACTAGGGATTAACGGAAACAGTGAATCCCATCAATGATCGACAGAACAATATTATTTTCCAAGCATAAGTTCGAAGAATTGACATTTTTGAGATAAAGCTTGCGACTATGTTTAGAATAAATGTTAGATAAAAAGCTTTGTACTAACGTCATCAATTTGCGAGCAGTAAACAGTGCGTGCCAATCAATACGGCATATGGCGCATTCCCAGATACCGAAACAAAAATAGACGTCAGCGAATGCTGATTCAAACTTAAACAAACAAAAACATAGACAAGTTTGGTAGGCTTTTGATAAATGTATAACTCGATTATGTAAGTAGGATTTGAAAGTTTGCATGGTGGTATAGTATACGTAGGACAGGTTTGCGGTAAAACCATGTGAATATCACATTTGAGTAGTGTTTCTGAAAAAGAAAATCCGATGGTTAACAACTCAACGTTTCGATCAGTATGCTCTGCTCGCTTCAGGAGAATACTGGACTGGTAATGAGAAGGGAAAAGAAACATAGAGTATCTACTTGCTGAGAAAACAACAATAAACTGTTGAGGTGATTTACTCGAACGTTGAATCCATCGTTCAGCGGGGTGACAAAGGGTGCCAACCGCATCACTTCGGGTGGAACGTAAAGCCGTTGGTCCCATGTGTTGTGATAACGCATGTAAAAGTACCCAGTGCATATCGAAAAGAGAAGGGGTTCGCCCCGGTGTTCCTGACTGTGGGTGCTATATGCGCCGTAGCACCATAAAAGCGCCTTGTTTAGTAGATACGTGCGCTGTTTAAGACAAGACTTCGATTAGGTAAAATGGACACCAACCCTCAGACATCTGATGAGAATTAAAGTCACCTGGAAGTGGTATTTTTTCAAAATAAAGCTTTTGTCACTAATATATGTGTTTTGATGAGTTGAATGTGAATAAACAGTTAACTAAGGTTTTAAAAAATCAGTTCTTATGTTATTTACAAATTTAAGAGTAGACCCCGACCCGAGAGGGCGCTGTTCGTGACGTCAATCGAGGCAGACTTTGCCTAGAGTAAACACAATTGTAATGCGTAGAGTAAACACAATTGCAAAGTACATGTACGGACCAAGTCGTGAATTTGATTTTTTTTTCCGGCAATGCCGACCAGGTGTAATGCTGCTGAATGCAGAAAAACACTTTTTGAAATGTACCAACTCACGACTTGGACGTACATGTACTTTGCACGTGTGTTTACTATACGCATTGCAGGCAAAGTCTGCCTCGATTGACGTCACAAAAGGGGTAGGTGGAGTCAGCCCCCCAAACAACTTTATATATTTTGTAAACATATAAATCGTGACAAACAAATACTAAAAAAAATTGTTTTATTGTTCGTAAGCATATACTCTTATGTTTGAAAGAAAAAAATTCTATTTCCAGGTGACTTAAAGCGATTCATTCATAAATCTATTACATGTATCTTTAAGAATTGTATTTGTTGCTGTTCTTATTTTGGTACCGTTAAATGCAATGGACACTATTAGTAATTACTCAAAACAGTTGTCAGCATAAAACCTCACTTGGTAACGAGTAATGGGGAAAGGTTGATGGTATAACACATTGTGAGAAACGGCTATGGTCATACTAAGGCTAATACTAATACTGGCTTTGCCCGAAGTTGTTTTGTACGCGCTCAGGGGTTCACACGATGAGAACGGAGCCTGAACCCGATTGCTAGGCAGAAGCTGTGGTTTCGAAGAGGGCCTTTGTTTTACGCCTGAGCGCGTTCAAGGTTACACGCTACATAACGCATGCGCAGTCAACACACCTTCACGCCTGAGAGAACCACAGATTTAAGGTGTATTCTTCGCTTCGAATTAGTTCACGTTTTCACGGGTTAGCTCGAGGTGAGTAAGTTCATTTCTCTTTTTTATTTTTATTTACCATATAATCTTAAATAATCTAGGTATAGGGGGCCTAATCTTAAATAAACAATTTTAAAATTACTTTTTATAAAATTTTGTATGTGTTAGTGCTTTTGGTTTTTTTTAGGGGATGGCAGTGTTCCTCTTTTGAGGTGGATACTACCAGAGGTGTAATTAGTTTCGGGAGGGGGCGGGGGTGGGGCATGGATTTTTTACTTCAATATTTATTGAAACAAAACAGTTTTGTATTGGTACTGATGATACACTCGGGTTATTTATTGATCAATCAAGAAGATGGTTGCTACAATCCACAGCCTTCTACAAATACGTTAAATTGCTAGGCCAGTGTTAACCACGTATTAATTCAGCATGACTTGGAATAAACAGTATATTAAAAGATCACTTAGACAAACATTAAGCATGTATTCTGAAAGTTGAATAATGCTGATGAACGGTGACCAAATATTTTTTACTTGTAAGGTTTGATGTTTTTTTTTGCTTTGTCTTTTGAGGGTGCGGTTTACCAAGACAAGATACCACCGAACTCTTTTCTGAGACACAAAAATATTAATTGGTAACGAGGAATGGAGAGCTGTTTAGTAAATTTGAGAAAGAGATAATTTCTCTTCCAATACAGTAAAAGACTTAAGGTTGCAAGCTTTTATTTGGGCATCTGAAAGCACACAATTTTTTTGTGCAACAAGGGTGTTTTTTCTGTCAATACTGTCTTGCAACTTTGACGTCCAATTGAGTAAAAGTTTTCACAGATTTGTAATTGTGTGTAGGCTATTTTGGGACCCCCCCCCTCCACAATTACCAAAAGTGTCCATGCCTCTATCGTGTTAACCCACAAGGCCTCGCCTGGTATCACAAACAGTGCAAAGCTACACTTGAAGTAGCTGTTAAAAACACAAAGTTTGGTTACCACAAACATTCATTTTTCTGGCAATTTTCATTTTGCGCACTACATGTCTAAACCAGAGAAAACGTTTACGATCGTGGTTCTTGTTACATTGCTGTTCCAGATATTTCGGTTGAGTAATAACCCACTGTAGGGAGTGCCATGGTAGGTGAGGGTACAATAGATTCGTGAATGAGTTAGCTTTTGTCTCGTCTTGTCCTTCAACCTTGAAACTCTCCCCATTACTCGTTACCAAGTAAAGTGTTATGCTAATAATTATTTTGAGTAATTACCAATACCGTCCACTGCCTTTAAGCATGGTTTTGAGTCATTGCATGGTGTGGTATCATTTACATCCATATTGTACTTAGGCCGTGTCCGAAACGGCGACTTCGGCTACAGCTACGGCTAGATCGCGTGCGTCTGCCTATTCTTCAACACTGGTAGACGCGCTGATCTAGACGTAGCTGTAGCCGAAGTCGTCGTTTCGGACACGGCCTTAGCTTGAGTTCATGTAACATATCAATGATCGTCCCCGTCATATGATATCCGTGGGGAAGCAGGTTGAACTTTGCAAAGTCCAGTAACGAAAACGTCTCAATGAAAGATAAATCTCAAGCAACGTAGCTCAGTACACAAACTTACAAATCAACAGCACCGTAAATGACATTTACACTAGCAACATGCATTCCATAAAGGGGGGGGGGGGTAAATCCCATTTTATTGCCTTTTTCTGGCCCAAAAGTGAAAATTACCATGCAAAACAACCTGAGAAGTAGCCATAACTTTTGGGTACAACCCTGTAAAAATATGTTATTCTTTATCTTTGTTTCAGATGACGTCACTGTCCGCTTGTCTCATCGCCGTTTTCATTGGCTTAGCTGTTGGCCAATGGGAGCCGCACGCCGCGTATGGAAGACAAGCTTTTGTGTATCTCTTTGAATGGAAATGGTCGGACATCGCAAGCGAATGTGAAAGGTTAGTAACGGCTTAGACATGTTTGTTGATTGCAAAACCGATGGTGTATAGTCATGACCGAATGAATAATTATAGCACCAGACTAAAGATTGTTTTGATCACCAGAGTGTGTGTTCTAGTTCCGGTCGTTACAATATTGTGCCCTTGTGCAAATGATAATATCGTACCGTGGTTGCATTGTCCTTCGTATATCACTCAAATTGATGAAAGAACCCAGATTTTATCGTGTGAAAAGTAAGGATTCCGCAAAAAATATCAAAATACAATGAGCACTGAGCAGTTACCCAAAACGCACCCTGTATTCTTTTAGGATATAACAAAACACTGTTTCGGTTGAACGGCCAATGGGAGACTTTCAGGACGCTTGGTGGCAGCAGACTTACCAGGTAAAATCCATTGTTCTCGATAATGCGCGCATGCTCGGAACTACACATACAAGTCTGCCGCCACCTAGCGCCTCAAAGTCTCCCATTGGTTTAGCACTGCCCAATGACTGAAACAGTTATTTGTTAAAGCAGCGAAAACGAACCCCAGGTCTTTGACAATTTTTTACCAAAGTTGTCCTGACCTGTGCATTGAAATATAAAAGTAAAGCTATTATGCACAAACTGAACAGTCATGTTTCAGTTCTGAATATTTTCGGTAGGCATTTTATTTGTTCACCGAGGCTGACAATAACTTTACACTTTAAGTTACACTATAATCGTTTTCACACGGTATCACCAACTTTCCATGTACCTTTGTAATGCACAGAGCGTACTCTTGATCAATGGCGGGAAATATGTACACGAAGTACCAATTTTCTTGTGCGTATTACAAACTTAAGTGGGAATGCATTGGTGCGGTCTCCTCGCAAACAAAAACTGTTTTGCGCTTCTGGTTTCATAAATCGACACTAGTACTAATTGTTTTCTACCCAAAAGAGTAAAAAACAAGATGTGTGCTCAAGTTGATCCAAGTATCATAGGTCCACAATGAAAAAAAAAATAACTGAAAACATTAACTTTGTTTGCTCAAAAAGAAGCAGTCTCTGGCCAAGTGCGGGAAATAATTTTCAAACTGTATCAGGCGGTGGGCATAGGCAAGATGTATAATTATTTAATCGAATGCAAAAAGGGCATAAGGTGCCTGGGCCACTTCTAATGGTTTATTGAGATATCAAAACCTCTGTGTGGTGTAAAAGGCTATGGTCATTTACCTACTTTTTGGGGGTGGGATATACCGGTGTGGCATGCGAAATTCGGGGGTGGGGGAGGGGCCGGCCCTAGACAGTGTTCCTGGTTATCCGCAAGATAAAGACAGGTCCCCGCGGCTTGCTGTCAGATCCACGATTCCATTGGATACAATCATCGTTTGATAAACGTGCAGGGACAATGCGTGCGTTCGTTTAGCTTCCCTGGGTCGACCCCCGGTGCCTTCGAATAGCTTCCCTGGGTCGACCCCGGTGCCTTCGAATAGCTTCCCTGGGTCGACCCCGGTGCGTTCGAATAGCTTCCCTGGGTCGACCCCGGTGCGTTCGAATAGCTTTGACGTCTGTTTCAGTTTCAGTTTCTTTCCACAGTTTCAAAATCACAATCAGTGTAAAAAAAAAAAAAATTATAAAGAAAAATATGTTTTTATTTATTTTAGTCACAGCGCCCTCTATGTTCGTTCATTACGCACGTGTGTTGTTGTTGTTGTTGGTGTGTGTGCACGTCGTGCCATCTTTGGTCGTGCTCGCGCTAATAATCAAAGTGTTGTTTTCATTGACGTTGTGTCAAATAGACCTAATAATGGAGTCAACGGTTGATAGGGAGCTCAAGCGGAGACTTGGGAGGCCATTACTGACAGAAGATGAACGAAAACGATCAAAAAAAGAGGCAGATGTCAGATACAGAGAGCGCCAAAAACTACTTACTTGCAACATGAAACTGCCGGTGTCAGTGTTTCAGCTCTGGCGATTAAAGGCAATGCAGCTAGGGCGTCTCTCGAACGCTGAGTTGGCGACATTGCTGCTGAATACGCACACACAGATGCAGAAGTGAGTTATTATAACGAGTCTCCTGAACGAATATTTTTTGTTTTGTTTTACCAAGAAGTGACAGTGTAGTCGTAGGACAGGCAGAACGCTGGGCGAAGGGAGTGTTGTTGTCATAGTGGTGGTTTTGTGGGTAGGTCAGAAATCTCATTCTCTATTTTAGTATTAATATTAACAATAAATGATTAATATTAATGTCGACAACTTGACTCGACGTGTGGGTAACCTTTTTTAAATAAAGGGAGGTAACTTGGTACTGTAGTACTACTTAGACCATGGCCCAGTACCGGGGCGCTGTTTACTCCTTTTTTTCGAAATTTTGACATTCTCGCTCGAACTAGTACGACAGAGAATGTCAAAATTTCGAACAAAGGAGTACAGCGCCCCTGTTACTAAGTACTACTTCTACGCTAGGCAGATAGATATAGGTGGAGATGAAACTTGATTTAATTACAGGCAGTGGACACTGTTGGTAATAACTCAAAATAGTTTTTAGCGTAACAACTTTTTAGGTAACAAGTAATGGGGAGAGGTTGATTATATTATATATAAACATTGAGTGGCTCAGAGTGGAATTGGAGGAATCCAAGGTAAAATTTTCACTGTTCCATTTCACGAGGAACAGTCCAAATTTTACCGAGCAATAAATATTCCTTCCATTCCACGAATTAAAGCCACTCAATATTTGTATTATATAACTGACATAGATCCTTGTCATTTGATGTACTTTAATTTTAAAGGTATAACATTATGACAAATCACACAAATTACTGACCACCAAAAATCATATAGCGTTGCGTAGTCTCAGCAACAATGCACAAATCAGATTACAACCTTTTGCACAGGTGCACCTTTGTTTTAGCAGTGGCGCTGTACTGCTCAAAAACATTGGCAACAAGGATGATCCTAACTGTTGAATGGGAAATGCTATTCCCCATGGGCGAATAAGTCTTTATGATCGCCGGTGCCGATAGGAGTAATGGTGAATGTCACTGAAGTAAGTTCCACCTATCAAATGACAAGGATCTGTATGTCAGTTATATAATACATGTATAACCATTGTGATAAGCTCCCTCTGAAGTAACGTAGTTTTTGAGAAAGAATTAATTTTCAACAAATTTGATTTCGAGACCTCGAAATGAGGTCTCGAAATCAAGCATCAGAAGGCACACAACTTTGTGTGACAATGGTGTTTTTTCTTTCATTATTATCTCGCGACTTTGATAATTAATGATTGAGCTGAAATGTTCACAGGTTTGTTATTTTATGCATATATTGAGATACAGCGAGGGGTAGACTGGTCTTTGACAATAACCAATAGTGTCCACTTTCTTTAAATTAACTTAGATTTTAGAAAGAACATGGTGCATTTTTAAAATAAATTATAAACTACATTGTGATTTTGGGCATTACTAAATTAAAGAGTAAGTAAGAGCATTAACTATTATGTTATCACACAAGCAGGAGTGGAATACGGAAAATCATAGCGCTTCTGCGTCCCATATTCAATGAGGCCGAAGGTTGAGTTGGATATGGGACGCAGACCCGCTTTGTTTACTCGAATTCCACGAGTGCGCGTTATAAGGAATTTATCCTCCAGTCTCACGTGCAACGCGCAAAGTTTACAATTTCAGATCGTTATTTCGCGGCAAACAGCATGCACACACACTAAATTTAGAATGTCTTTTTTGCTTTGTCCGTATATGGAGAAGCATTGACATTCACACAACGCACTGTGTAATAAAAACAGAGGAAGTAGTATGTTTTTATCCCCCTAGTAGTTCGAGCATTTGATTGGTGGATTAGCGCGTACTGGAAGATAGTAGAATTTGTAAAAGTTCTCTACTCATTTTTAGTATTTATTAACACTACAGATTTATTTAATTAAGAAAAAACAATTGAATAATAAAATATTGCTGCATCAAATTAGTCATTTCCATGTGTCACTGTAAAATCTAACTGTAAATTAGACCCAGAACTGGGGTGCTGTACTCCTTTTTCCGAAGTTTGTCATTATAGTATGGGTTGATCGTGCCCATTTGTCACTATCGGTTGAATGATTTTTTGCAGCACAGTGTAAAATGTCCATGTATTTTGTCTCAGAGTGCTGGGCGAAAACGGTTAGTTCTGGGGCAGGCCCGCGACCCCAGCCAGGACTGACATTCGTAGTTACAAAGTTTAACAATGGTCACTGGATCTATTTCTTATTTGTATAAAACAGCATAATTTTTTAACTGTAGATCTGCTGACCGATCGTTTGTGCCACTGCCCCAGCCAAAGTTGACATCACCACCTCATGAAGTTGGACCTGACCATGTTCGAGGGGACACTTCTGAATATTCTAATGCGTAAGTTTAAAGCCATGTCACACCAGGCAATTAACAGGCAACCAGTGTGAGTCAATCTCAAAGAGAAGAGAATCCATTCAAATGTGAATCATGTTTCTTGGGAATTTTTTCTTTCTTCTTGGGAATCGTATTTAAAGACATTGTTTAATGTCACCTGGAAGTGGTATTTTTTCAAAATAAAGCTTTTGTCACTAATATATGTGTTTTGATGAGTGGAATGTGAATAAACAGTTAACTAAGGTTTTAAAAATCAGTTCTTATGTTATTTACAAATTTAAGAGTAGACCCCGACCCGCGAGGGCGCTGTTCGTGACGTTAATCGAGGCAGACTTTGCCTGTAATGCGTAGAGTAAACACAATTGCAAAGTACATGTACGGACCAAGTCGTGAGTTTGTACGTTTCAAAAAAAAAAAAAATTGTTTTTTTCCGGCAATGCCGACCAGGTGTATTGCTGCTGAATGCAGAAAAACACTTTTTGAAATGTACCAACTATAGAGTTAAATATATGAACTAGAGGGCGCACTGGTCTATATACGCGCTCCGGCATGTGTGCAGGCGGACATTTTCTAAGTTGACAAAACTGGCATCTCACAGCATGTGTTTGTGCGGCCATTTTGTAAGTTGAACAAACAGCATCGCCTGAGCATTCAAAAATAACAAAACTCAAACGTGTATTTCATATTCAATGCGCGTGCAGAATGACGCACTTGTCATCTTGCGGTCCCGTAGCTTGTGCACGAAGCATCACTCGTGCGCCCTCTAGTTCTTATATATAACTCTATGGTACCAACTCATGACTTGGACGTACATGTACATGTACTTTGCACGTGTGTTTACTATACGCATTGCAGGCAAAGTCTGCCTCGATTGACGTCACAAAAGGGGTAGGCGGAGTCAGCCCCCAAACAACTTAATATATTTTTTAAATATATAAGTCGTGACAAACAATTACTAAAAAAATTGCTTTATTGTTCGTAAGCATATACTCTTATGTTTGAAAGAAAAAAAATTATATTTCCAGGTGACTTTAAAGATTATTCATGTGCTGCCAAATGCTTGCACTACAGTTTGTTGACTCCAAGTTGCCTGCCAAACATGCCTTGTGTGACAAGGCCTGTGTGTTTTGCAAACTACAAACTTTGTGTCTGTATACAGTGTACTGTACCTTAAATATACCTTATAATACCACAAATATTGACCCAAATTATTGGCACTAAAGTGCAGCAGCTTTAGATAAAGCATTTTGTGAATCATTTCACTTATTAGTGATGTGGTTAAAATTGGAAAGAGATAAGTTACGTTTAATCCCTCAAAATAGGAATCTGAGAAGTGCTACCGACAGTAATGGTTCCTAGATTGTGTATTCTAAGTGCAGATTATGTATTTCTAGGGGGATGTAAGTGCTCACAACTATACGTACTGCATTGATCTTAGTAAAAAGTGTTGCTGAATTGCTGCCACTGCGAATACACCTAGGCCAATGCCTAGGCCAATGGTTGTTTCTACTTCAAAATAGTTCCCGACGGTGCTGTATTTTTTATTACCACCCCAAAGATCTCACCACTATGCTACCACGCTGCTTGTTGGATAATGGCATTCCCAATACATTATTTTTTAAATTAGACTTTGCCTCATTCATTGTCGGCTACTACCCAGGCTTATTTTGAGCCCGTATCAAACACATACATAAGCTGCTAAGCATTGGGAGAGAGTGCAGTTTCCTGACCTAAAGGAGATCCCAATCCGACCTAACCATGCTCAAGGAGAACCTCTATAATAAGCTAGATAAGAATGGTTTATCATTATTATTAATATCACATCTGATGAAGGAGAAGAAACAAATGAACAACTTGATGAGCAAGTCTTTCCTATGGCTTGTAATTTAAAAAAAAAAAAATTCAAAATATAATAATTTGCAGCTGTCCTCGTCATTTTTGACAAAGCTACATTTGTTACATTATTTTAATCCACATTTGTGACATTTGTACAGATGCATCCAATCTGACGAAGAAGCAAAAGAAGAAACAAATGAAGAACTTGAGTAAGTTTTTGCCATGGTTTTAAATTTTTAAAATAATATTTAACCAAATAAAGTAATTTGCAACTGTCCTTGTCGTTGTTGACAAAGTTATATTTCTTTAATTTCAATCCTTTGTTGTACAGATGCGTCCCGTCTGATGAAGAAGAAGAAAAAGAAGAAACAAATGAAGAACTTGAGTAAGTCTTTGGTATGGTTTTTAATTTTTTTATTTTTTATTTTACCAAATGTAATAATTTACAACTGTCCTTGTCATTACTGACAAAGTTATATTTCTTACATAAATTCAATCCACATTTTGACAGATGCATCCCATCTGATGAAGACGAAGAAGAAGAAGAAGAAGAAACAGATGAAGAATTTGAGTAAGTGTTGTGTATAGTTCTTAGTTTTGTATTGTATTTTACCCTCTGCAAGGATTGCAACTGTCCTCATCATTAATTGACAAACACTTTGGTCAAGCTTGCTGTTGACCTTTAAAACCTAATCAAGATAAAATCTGCAGGCCTAAATCATGTTACCTGTGAGTATTGTTGTGCTTTTAACTTTTTGTTTATAATTGTTAACTTGTGTATTGCCAGACTGGTGTCCTTTGTAACCAGCCTTGTGTCATGTTGACCTTTTGTGACCTTTAACCTCGGTCTTTTCATTGACCAAACCAGTACAGGATATCACTGCATATTGTCTGAATGCTTGTCTTTTTCAAGTAGAGGATAGTCCTCCTTCCTGTGCAATAATAAGAACAGTGTAAATGGGATATTAAAGACAGTTGGTGTATCTCAACATAATGCATCAAATAAAGAATAACAACCTGTGAAAATTTGAGCTCAATTGGTTGTCAAAGTTGCAAGATAGTAATGAAAGAAAAAAAACACCCTTGTCACACAAAGTTGTGCTAAAAATTTAATTCAAAATCAAAATTACTTTTTCTCAAAAATTACGTTACTTCAGAGGGAGCCGTTTCTCACAATGTTTTTTACCATCAACCTCCCCCCATTACTCGTTACCAAGTAAGGTTTTACGCTGATAATTATTTTGAGTAATTACCAATAGTGTCCACTGCCTTTAACTTGTTTCATCTTGAATTTATTCAGTATCTTAGATTCAAACTACATAGAGCAAGGTGACTTTATTTACCTGGATGACGAAGAAGATGAGCCGGACATGGACTCTGACGTTGAATGGAAACCTGGAGCGTGTTCAAGTAATCTTTTAACACCAAATAAAACAAGGTGAGCTCTTTTCTGTTTTGCTTTCGAACAGATTTACATTAAACTTAAGTTCGAGTCACACTGCAGCAATAACGAAAACCATAACGATCACGACGCAAAGAGTTGCATTCTGCGTGGAGCAATTCAACCAATAGAATGCATTATCTATGCGCCATGATCGTTATCATTTTCGTTAACCCTGCAGTGTGACTCGCCTTCACACGGTTTAAAGATAATGATGGTAGAAAGCTTTCCTTTATTATTTGCTGAGAGATGAGTAAAACAAGTCACGATAACTATATTTATGTTTGCTTTCAGATGCCTAATAAAATGCTTCAGTCCTGAAGTCTTTGATTATTTGAGTAAGAAATTACCTCTTTCTCAAAAACTATTTAGTTTCTCGCAATGTTTTACTCTAACAGCTCTTCATTGCTCGTTGCCAAGTAAGTTTTTATTCCAAACAATTATTTTAAGTAATTACTAAAAGTTTCCAGTGTCTTTATTTGATAATACAGGAAAATGAATATTGGATCAGAAAAAGACAGTGAAGAAGAAGTTTGTGAAAGCGATGACGACATGGAATCGGGGAGACAGATGCCTGGTATGGAGTATTTCACACGTGATGGACTCCATAAAGTCATGAAGGACCCCACTGGGCTTGAAAAAAGCAAGTTCTATATCATCTCACATGCAAGGCTTGTGGACTTGGCACTTCAAGTATGTGCATCATGTTCAATGTGTCATCTGCCTGTACATGTTGATATAACTTCGAGAGGGACTTCACCACATATAAGCTGGGTAAGATTACTTGACTTGCATACATGGTACCTGTGTAACTGTAATGATTCACTGATGCAAAATAAGGGAATAAAAGGGTAGCGACGAGTTCTTAAACTGCCGTTAAAAAACGGCCACGACCCTGCAAGGTTTAAAGCGGCAGTTTAAGAACGAGTCACTACTCTTTTATTTCCCATTCTTAAATACTTTTTTGGGGTAAAAGGCATAATAAAGTAAGAAACTCTGTAAAACTTATCAGTTTTGTCGATGACCTTGAGCTCAGTACGTGTTCTGATATTTATGACAGAAACAGTTTTTAGATGCGCGTAGTAGTAGTAGTAGTATTCATCCTCGTATTCATGGGCCAACATGACATGGCGAAATCCATCACCACTAAGAACGAGGTTGTGGGATAAGCGTATCAAAAAACATCCGGTTGTAAACACCACCAGCTGGTCATTATCAACCATTTAAACGCTCTCCGCCAAAAGGAATAGCGAAACTGTATTTACAAAAAAGTTGAAAACCGATTCAACACACTATGATTCCCATTCAGAAAATACCTTTTCGGTCAAAAAACATCAACACTTTTTGTTCAAAAAGTAAAATAAATGCAAAAATTATAATTGTTCAATGATTTTTTTCAACACAACACCCCTCCAGATGAAATGGTAAGGCCCTCGGATAAATAACTCCTTATAAGGGAATGCTATGCGCGTATCACGTGATGTGGCACAACTGTCCCGGCCGTTGCTCTCGACCAATAGGAATGAAGAAACTGTCTTATAAGCACAGGTGCAAGCTCGCGTGTCACGCCCATGTTTTCAATACTTTTTACTGGTCATAAACAAAGGTTTATACACACCCACATGACGCGCTCTCTACCAATAGGAATAGCGAATTGCCGTGTGATATAAAAGCCCGAGCCGAAGGGGAGGGCCTTTATCACACGGCAATTCGACCGTGCAAGGTTAAGCTCTGTATGTTTCCACCTCCATGGTATGTTCAGTATACATGTTACATGTACATGTACAATGTCCGTACGCGTGTGTTTTCCGGTTCCGTTCGTGCGCATGCGCGTATAGTCTTGGTGCATATTCGCTGGTTTTCCTTTCACACACAGCGCGGCCAACTCACCGACAGCGCCTGCATCGCCCGTAATAAGAAACGTCTTGCATCAAGACAAGCGCGGAGTCTCCGCTCACAACCGGTTATAAACAAAGGTTTTAACACCCCCACGTGACGCGCTCTCCACCAATAGGAATAGCGAAACTGTATTTATGAATGAAGATTTATTCATGGTTGATAAAAACACCGCAATAAACCGGCTAAAAGCCGAAACGTACTGTTTACAAAAAACGGTCATTAAAAATATAACATATATTTCAAAAAAAGAATAAAATATCAAGTAATTCTTGCTTTGGATTGTTCTTTTGCTAATGAAATACCTGAAATTATTCAAATTATAGAGTATATGTACGAACCATACTGTAAATTAAAGCAATACAAGAGCTAATAGATATTAATTTAATTTTAAATTTGCATCAGGGATAAAGAATATTAATTTCAGTTTTTACCCAGACATTGGTACATGTGTGTGCTAGCACAGGCATATAATACAAGAGCTGTTATGAAAACTGATTTTGGCCGAGAACGATAGCCCAATGGAACAGCCTGCCAGCTGTTAGGTAACTGACACATAGAAATTATTGGGCTATCGCTTTTTATTCAATGCAGTAAACAATATACTTAAAAATCATTGGTTGTTAAAGCCATTATACACTTTCTGAACAAAAACAAAAATAAAAGTTCACAGATTTACAAATAACTTAAAGGGTTTACAGAAATTAATGGTAAAAGACTTCTTTTGAAATATTATTCCATGAAATGCTTTATTTTTTGAGAAAACATTTACCCAATTATCAATTATCGACATCGAGAATTACGGATTATAGTAAACACATGTCGTGACCTGGCAAAACGTGCGGAAACAGAGGGTGGGTTTTCCCGTTATTTTCTCCCGACTCCGATGACCGATGACCTACTGTTATTTTATATAAGTGGTGATACACAAAGTGTGGGCCTTTGGACAATATATAGTTTACTGAAAGAGTCTAATGGCTTTAACTAACTTGGATTAAATTAGAAAAAAAGCCAATAGAAAATAAAGAGTACATTATTTGAATTGAAGAATAATGTATGTGTCTTAAAAAATAAAATCCATGCATGGACATCTACGAATTTGTATTTTACAGGTTTGCAAAGGGGATCACATTGCAAGGTTCTGTGGACAGGAGACCTTTCATCGTTCTCATATCGGTGATCTGCAACTGTCGGCAGCACTGTTTCTTTCAGGAAACAATTTCTTAAAAGTTCAACGCATGTTTCGTTTCATGAATTTGGCCAGCATTCATTCCAGTACACACAGCGCAATTCAACAAAAGTATGTATGCCCAGCTGTGGAGGAGAAAGCAGAGATGTTAATACAACAGGCAAGAGATAAACATAGAGGAAGACCACTGACAGTCCTGGGTAAGTTTCCTATAAGCAGTGTTGAATGACTCGAATCCAGGACTCGGACTCTAGTCCGTCTCGAGTCACAATTTCGGTGACTCAGACTTGACTTGAGTAATCGCGGCAAAAGACTTCGGATTTGGACTCTGACTCGGACGTGACCATTATGACTCGGACTTGTCCCTGAGGAGTCGTGACTTTTGAGTCACTTATTTTCAAAAACCATACCTTCAGTTTTAAGTATTAAATTAAACAATTCTGATGATCCAATCGTCATGGCCGGAATGTAATTAGAGGAATTTTGCACTTTTTCATTTTTATTTCAGAAAGGTTTTCTTTTTCTAAACCATTCAACTTTGTTGGATACCTATTTTTCTACTGAAATGAATAAATCAGGGGGCCTATATAATTTTTTTTTTAGGAAAAACATTTTTTTTTTTTATCTTTAGAAGAGATTCTTGGACAAGGAATACAACTACATGATGTGTATTTGTAAAACCTGAAATGAAAATTAAACTGCAGGTACAGAACTTCATTTAAATTGTATGAGTTTTATTTTGTCATTTCATATTCTTATTTTTTGCCATTTGGTTTGCAATCAAGTGTTCCGATATACATGTAGGTGAACCGGTTGAAGTTTTCTAACTAGTTAATTATTTTAACAAGTGACTTGTGACTCGGACTCGGACTCGAACCAAGTGACTCGGGACTCAGACTTGACACAGGTGACTCGACTACAACACTGCCTATATGTCCCTCAGCACCTTTTATCTGTTGGTATTGTCATCAATCAGCATACACTTATTTTATGTGAATCTGAAGCCGTGTTCACATTGAACTTAAAATGGTTAACTTACTGATATTAAGACCAAGTGCGAACAGTCGGTAACTTACCGACACCTCGATGCTGTTAGCTTAACAGGCCGATTTGAGCCGCGGTACATGTAACTTAACAATGTTAAATTAAGAGGTACTCTGTCCAAGAAGTCCAATGCGAACGCACCAATCCGGTAACTTAACAATACTGTCACGTGACTTCTATCTAAAAGGTCTGCTGATGTTCAGACCACTGCATGCAATGAACGCTGCTATGAAAATGTCAGGTTAAAAGCATGGCTGCTTTTCCACTGCTTACGTAGCACGCGGAGCCCAAGCTTGAGCCGGAGCCCAAGCCAATGGTTTAGGAAAGGCCCCTGTTAAGTTACCGGGCACAAAGTAAGACAACTTTACCGGGCCGGTTAGATAATTTACCGGGCTGGTAAGATAACTTACCAGGCCGGTAAGATAATTTTACTGGCTGGTAAGATAACTTACCTGGCAAGTAAGATAACTTACCGGGCCGGTAAGATAAATTACTGGGCCGGTAAGATAACTTTGTACCTAAGAGTGTGCAACAGTGTTCAATAACTTTTCATAGTGTGTATATTGTAAGAATAATTTGTATAAAAATTTGGTCCACACATAAATATCTTGCTTAACAGAAACTGGTTATACCAGCCCCAAATTTCTTGCAACTGGTGCCACACTCATTTTTTGCTTAGGTAAGAACTAAGCAATATTTTGTGCTAAGCGCTAACTGTATATCACAATTAGGCCCTGATCTACTTAACAAACAATGGCAAAGGGTTCATTTCACAGCGGCTGTTCATGATCATTTTACATTTATGTCAGAAACAAATTTGATTAGAAAATTACAGATGTACCCTTTGTCTCACATCACTCCAGATGAAGTTATTTTCTTATTTAATGTTTTTAAGAGTTTTAGCCTCTATTCCTATAATTATTTGTTTTTTTTGTGTGAAGTTGCCAAATTAATAATATACAAATATAACATGGTTTGATGAGGGTCACTAGTCGATAATTAGCTCCCCAAGGTATTGGTAGTTGACAAACTAGTTCCCTATACTTCATACATATTCAGTTACCGGAACATGAATTTTGAGCAAGAGAAAATGATTACTGTGAAACAAAATGCACATGATAAGTTTGTTCATGTGTTGGATGTCGCTTAGAGAAAACTGTTCGTGCGTGTATACAAAATGGTGCCACGGTCAATAGCGCCCGGTAGTGCGCATGACAAGTAGAATAGCTCACAGGGAACTATTACTTGTTATGCGCATTTACCACTTGCGTGAATACTCATGTGCGCGCTTGGTAGTTAGCAAAATTAATACCTGGCACGTGATGATGAATGGACCAATGAGAACTCGACTCTCTGTCATGAATATGTATAGTAATAATAAATAATATTATTAGTCATTATCTTGAAAAAATAATTTTGTCTGTGGGAAAAAATCATATATCTTATAAAATCCTTTGATTTTTTCTTAGGTGATGGGCGCAATGATAGCCCTGGACACTCAGCACAGTATTTGACTTACACAATGATGGAAAACGACACAAAGGACGTTCTCCATGTAGAAATTATGGACAAGCGTGAGGTGGGATGGTGAGCGTACGAATGGAGCCCAGGGCTCTCTTCAAGGGTCTGAAGAACCTGAAGGAAGACAACATGGATGTTACAGAGATGGTTACAGATGCACACAATGTAATCACAAAAAAAATGCGTAAGTAACAATTGTTCACAACAGTCAGATGCACTTTGGCAATCAGATTTTAAGATTTAAAGACACTGGACACTATTGGTAATTGACTATAAGACCAATCTTCTCACTTGTTGTATCTCAACTTATATGCATAAAATAACAAACCTGGAACAATTTTAGCTCAATTGGTCATCAAATTTGCGAGATCATAATGAAAGAAAAACACCCTTGTCACACAAGGTTGTGTGCTTTCAAATGCTTTATTTCAAGACCTCAAAATCTAATTCTGATGTCTAGAAATCAAATTCATGGAAAATTACGTCTTTCTCGAAAATTACGTCATTTCAGAGGGAGCCGTTTCTCATAATGTTTTATGCTATCAACCTCTCCCAATTATTGTTACCAAGTAAGGTTTAATGCTAATAATTAAAAATGAGTAATTACCAATAGGCTCCACTGCCTTGTATAATGGAAACTTGCATCAGGGATAAAGAATATTCATTTTGGTTTCAGCCGTAATATACATCGATGTGTGTTAGCACCGAATACTCAGAACTTTCCTGAGCTCTGTGAAAAAAACACAAGCATATTACTCAGCCTGTGGGTTTCAATTCAATTCAAGAGCAGTGTCTTGCCAACTAGACTACCGAGATTGCCTGATACCCCTAGCTAGAGGCAGTTTGAATCCTATATTGTTTTTAACATTGGGTCCTGCAACAATTAAATAGATGGAAATTTGCATCGATGCAATTTTTGTTTGTTTATTACTGGACTTAGTTATTGATTTTACATTTTAGGAAAGAATCTGTGAAAAATGGGTTGGTGAAAACCGGGTTTCCATATTTTGTTTTTGTGGCTTTAGCAGTGCATACAGTGTGAAGTATTTACGTCCAATTGAACCTATAACAGTATTATTTCTTATTGGAGGGATTTTGTTTTGTTTTACTTCACTATTGACTGCAGAAATTCCTACATGTTCATGATGACCACACCTTCAATCAGTACTGCCCTTACAGTTGGAAAGTCTCAGTGCAAGTACATGTATACACACTTGCATCTTATTTCGTTTAAAACTCACACATTTATTTTTCTGTCCTTGTAGGATCCTTACCTGAAATTAAGCACTCGCATGATATCTGGCATGGAGCCAAAAACCTGGAGAAGAAAATTACAAAGGTTTGTTTTTTGTTTTGAATTGGAAGATGTGCATAATTCATAGATTCATACCTCGAAAGTTTCATTCATGGATTTCCAACTTTTCAGTTTTAAAGACACTGGACACTTTTGGCAATTGTCATAGACCAGTCTTCTCTTGTGGTGTATCTCAACATATGCATCAAATACCAAACCTGTGAAAATTGAACTCAATTGGTCGTCGAAGTTGCCAGATAAAAATGAAAGAAAATACACCCTTGTCACACGAAATGTGTGCTTTCAGATGCTTAATTTCGAGACCTCAAAATCTAATTCTGAGACCTTGAAATCAAATTCGTGGAAAATTACTTCTTTCTCGAAAACTATGTCACTTCAGAGGGAGCTGTTTCTCATAATGTTTAAAACTATCAACAGCTCTCCATTACTCGTTACCAAGTAAGTTTTTATGCTAATAATCCGGTCGTGACACTTGTGTCCTTGAGCAAGATACTTTACTATAATTGCTTCTCTTCACCCAGGGGTATAAATGGGTACCTGCGAGGGTAGAGGTTGATATTGTGTATGAAAAGCCACAAGCGCCTTACAGGCAGCTCAGGGCTGTATACTCTCAAGGGAGCTGAGAAACATTACAGGGATGTTATTGGCCCTATGACCAGGGCACTAATGTAAAGAGCATTGATACGGTTATTGTGAAATGCGCTATATAAGAATTTGTTATTATTAATTATTTTTAGTAATTACCAATAGTGTCCACTACCTTTAAGATAAATGGTAACAAATACTTACTTGGTAGTCCGGTGTAAGGTTAGGGTTAGGGTTAGGGTTAGGGTTAGAGGGTAATTTCACTTTGAAGTAATATGGTTATGGAAAAATGTATCAGTTTTTGTCCTCATATTACGAAAAGTTTTTTTAGTGTGGACATAATCACTCTGGATTTTCGGCGTAATTTTGGAACCCCCTTTTTGTCACAGATTAATTTATTGAACATTTAACGGTTCAACACAACCAAACGGGTCTGAAAACCACAATGGTTCTTGCATTACAGGTTTCCCCTCTGGCAGCCAATAAACCACTAAAGTACTGGATACACCATATCACAAACCATTTTTGGCACTGTGCTAAAACGTGTGGTGGGTCAGCTGAGGTGTTCAAGGTAGGACTTTTAACATGCCTCCATTGTTTGAAATCAAGTGAAATACAGAATTATTTCAATGTAAGGTTCAAAGAAATAATGTATTATTATTTTTAGTAGTATTATTTTAATTTTTTACTGGTTCATAGAATAAATGTATTATTATTTTTAGTAGTATTTTTATTGGTAATGAAACCAAAGATGCCTCAAAAGTACTTTAATCAACGTAGCTTGCAAGCCTGACCAAACTTGTTAACAAGTTTGCTTGCTATGTGAACCAGAAAAAAAAACGGGGTTAACTACTCTTCCACAATAAGGGTTCTGGTTACTTTTACACGCCTTACCAATGTTGTTTTAAAGGGAAGGTACACATTTGGTAATTACTCAAAACAAGTATTAACTTAAAAACTGACTTGGTAACGAGCATTGGAGAGCTGTTGAAAGTATAAAACATTGTGGGAAACGACTCCCTCTGAAGTTACATAGTTTTTGAGAAAGAGGTATTTTCTCACTAAAATAAGTAAAGAGTTCTAGCTAGAAGTATTTTATTCCTATCTGAAAGTTCATAAATTCGTCCAATAAGGGTGTTTTTTCTTTCATCATTTTCTCGCAACTTCGATGACTGATTGATCCCAAATTTTCACAGGCTTGTTATTTTATGCTTATGATGGGATACAAGAAGTGAGAACTCTGTTCTTTGACAATAACCAATAATGTGTACAGTGCTTTTAAGGGACCTACCTCAGCTTAATGTCCCATCCGAAGAACATAGCAACAGCTTGCTCAAGTGTCATGACAGGAGCTCGAACCCTCACTCTGCTGATCAGAAACACCAGAGCTTGAGTTTGGTGTTCTCAACCACTTGGCCATGACACGACAATAACTATTTACTTGTAACAATGTGTCAACACGGTGTCATGGTCGAGAGGTTAAGAGAGTTCAAGTTCTATTGGTTAAGTCATCAAAGTGTGGGTTCAGGTCCCAGTCCTGACACTTTCGTTCTTGAGCAAGATGCTCTTACCATAATTGCTTCTCTTCAACCAGGGGTATTAATGGGCTGGGAGGGTAGAGGTTGACATTGTGTACGAAAAAGCAACTGGAGCGCTACAGCAGCCCAGGGCTGTATACTCACAGGGAGCTGTGAGAGATTACGCAGAGTGATTTTGGCCCACTGAGCAGGGCACTAATGTAAAGCGCATTGAGGCGCTATATAAAAACCAGCATTGTAGCCACGGTGGGCGGTGCCAGGTGGGCCTTTGGAGGACCCACAATGTTTGCCCAGCATCCCAAACAAAATACACTGTGCTGCCCAGCACAGATTTCCCCCAGATTGCACTTCAGCAAAGAAAAATAAATAATTTTGTTGAACCACGTGGCCTTGATGGACCAAATTGTATTTGGTTGCAACCAATAAAATTGGAATAGCTTCAACACTGATAAGAACTTGTTATCATATGAGACCAATCCAAGAACTGATTCAGCGGTAGTGCAGTTAATTACAATTCCATAAGCTAAAGTAGTAGTCCAAGCCAGTTTTCTATACCGTAGTAGTTAAAAAGCAGGATAATTCTTCTCAGTACTGAGAAGTCTCCCGAACATCCAATCTACTCTGCGATAGTTGAATAAAGAAAGACAGCTCTCTAAGAACAAACTCTACCTGGCAAGTAGATACACACATGGTGTTACCGCAAACCAAATATACATATGATTATTATTATTTACTGCAGCAAAAGTGGTGTGGAATTCTGCACCATGTGACCAACAAGCATGGGTGGACAGTGGGAGGAGGGACCCGTTCTTTACGCTGTGATCATGGAGAGCTGCCACCGTGTGGGAAGTACCTTGTTGCTGGATCTCCACCACATGTTGCATTAGCAAACATTGTCACGGATGCAAAGTTCATCAAAGATATTCCCTTCTACATCAATTTCAGGTATGAAATAGATGTATACATTTTATATTCGGTTTGCAGTACCAGATGTATACATTTTATATTCAGTTTGCAGTAACACCATGTGTGTATCTACTTGCCAGGTAGAGTTTGTTCTTTAAAGAACTGTCTTTCTTTATTCTACTACCGCAGAGGAGATTTATCGGATGTTCGGAAGACTTCTCAGTTCTAAAAAGAACTGTCTTGCTTTTAAGTACTACTTCAGCTAATAGGATCGTAATTAACTGCACTACTGGTCTCAACGTTTTGACTAGCTTGCTCTAGTCTTCGTCAGGAGACTCTAGGAACAAACTCTACCTGGCAAGTGGAACCACACACGGTGTTACCGCAAACCAAATTATATTGACACCTTACCATGCAATGCTTCAAATCTTATAGATGTATACAATACATTAATATAAAATGACATAAATCATCATCAATATTTAAATATTTTTATGATGGTAGTTGCTTAGGCTCTTGACGTTACGGCGAGGTGCTGGTAACCTCTCACTTTAAGTATTTTTCGGGTTTATGTTTTAAAAAAGAAATTACATATGTTTTGCTCCTGGTGGTTTTGTTTACTTTTACTTGTTATCTTTTTGTGGTTTTTAAACTGTTGTTTTTTACATTTTTTAGTGTTGCTTTTTAAAATATTTTTTGATTTAGTGGTAAGCGCCTCGAGGCCTGGCATAAGATGCCATATAAATACTCTTTTATTATTATCATGTCGGTTTTAAAGGTTTTTTTCAGTCTGTTCTGGGTGGTCTGCTTTCTCCCTATGGCTTTCCTACACTTGGTCCTGTCCGTCGGTCCCTTGCATTGACTCAAACTATATCCTGTAACAAATTCTCACTGGTGATTTCTTGTACATGTTTTGGCAAGTTGTAGTTATAATTGTTTGGACTTGCTAAGTTTGAAGACACAAATGACTGGACAAAGACACATGTTGAAGTTAACTTAACATCACCGCGTTGGGACATCTGTTATCATAAACTCAACGGATCAATGGTCACTAGCCATTGCATATTCAACACAACATATCTTGCTTTTTCAGTTACCATGTCTAAGTCTTGCAATCCTAATGAATATTTTATAATTATTTTTTCCAGACATACTGGTGAGGTTGAGTGTCTGAACAGCCTCATACTAAAGTACGCATCAAAGAGATTTTCCTTCGGGTAAGTCTGTCTATGCTTTTGCATATCCACCATTACTTTGATGAATTGTTTTTGTGGATACTCAGTACTTTCTTGAGTTCTGCCGAAAAATCCGCAACCAATTTACTCGGTTGGGGTTTGAAACCATGACCTTTATATCGCTAGAACAGATGTCTCACATAGCCACTTGGCTAGCTCGGTGGTCTAGTGGTAAGACATCTGCTCTAGCAGGGCAAAGGACGTTGGTTTGAATCCCATAGCCACTGGGCTAGCTCGGTGGTCTAGTGGTAAGACATCTGCTCTAGCAGGGCAAAGGACGTTGGTTTGAATCCCATAGCCACTGGGCTAGCTCGGTGGTCTAGTGGTAAGACATCTGCTCTAGCAGGGCAAAGGACGTTGGTTTGAATCCCCTAGCCACTGGGCTAGCTCGGTGGTCTAGTGGTAAGACATCTGCTCTAGCAGGGCAAAGGACGTTGGTTTGAATCCCCTAGCCACTGGGCTAGCTCGGTGGTCTAGTGGTAAGACATCTGCTCTAGCAGGGCAAAGGACGGTGGTTTGAATCCCATACCCACTGGGCTAGCTCGGTGGTCTAGTGGTAAGACATCTGCTCTAGCAGGGCAAAGGACAGTGGTTTGAATCCCATAGCCACTGGGCTAGCTCAGTGGTCTAGTGGTAAGACATCTGCTCTAGCAGGGCAATGGACGTTGGTTTGAATCCCATAGCCACTGGGCTAGCTCGGTGGTCTAGTGGTAAGACATCTGCTCTAGCAGGGCAAAGGACGTTGGTTTGAATCCCATAGCCACTGGGCTAGCTCGGTGGTCTAGTGGTTAGACATCTGCTCTAGCAGGGCAAAGGACGTTGGTTTGAATCCCATAGCCACTGGGCTAGCTCAGTGGTCTAGTGGTAAGACATCTGCTCTAGCAGGGCAAAGGACGTTGGTTTGAATCCCATAGCCACTGGGCTAGCTCGGTGGTCTAGTGGTAAGACATCTGCTCTAGCAGGGCAAAGGACAGTGGTTTGAATCCCATAGCCACTGGGCTAGCTCAGTGGTCTAGTGGTAAGACATCTGCTCTAGCAGGGCAAAGGACGTTGGTTTGAATCCCATAGCCACTGGGCTAGCTCGGTGGTCTAGTGGTAAGACATCTGCTCTAGCAGGGCAAAGGACGTTGGTTTGAATCCCATAGCCACTGGGCTAGCTCGGTGGTCTAGTGGTTAGACATCTGCTCTAGCAGGGCAAAGGACGTTGGTTTGAATCCCATAGCCACTGGGCTAGCTCAGTGGTCTAGTGGTAAGACATCTGCTCTAGCAGGGCAAAGGACGTTGGTTTGAATCCCATAGCCACTGGGCTAGCTCGGTGGTCTAGTGGTAAGACATCTGCTCTAGCAGGGCAAAGGACGTTGGTTTGAATCCCATAGCCACTGGGCTAGCTCGGTGGTCTAGTGGTAAGACATCTGCTCTAGCAGGGCAAAGGACGTTGGTTTGAATCCCATAGCCACTGGGCTAGCTCGGTGGTCTAGTGGTAAGACATCTGCTCTAGCAGGGCAAAGGACGTTGGTTTGAATCCCCTAGCCACTGGGCTAGCTCGGTGGTCTAGTGGTAAGACATCTGCTCTAGCAGGGCAAAGGACGTTGGTTTGAATCCCATAGCCACTTGGCTAGCTCAGTGGTCTAGTGGTAAGACATCTGCTCTAGCAGGGCAAAGGACGTTGGTTTGAATCCCATAGCCACTGGGCTAGCTCGGTGGTCTAGTGGTTAGACATCTGCTCTAGCAGGGCAAAGGACGTTGGTTTGAATCCCATAGCCACTGGGCTAGCTCTGTGGTCTTGTGGTAAGACATCTGCTCTAGCAGGGCAAAGGACAGTGGTTTGAATCCCACAGCCACTGATGAGCTAGCTCGGTGGTCTAGTGGTAAGACATCTGCTCTAGCAGGGCATAGGACCTTAGTTTGAATCCCACCCTAGTAACTTGGTGTGTATTTGTTCTACTAAGCTCATGGAAAGTACTGAGTAAACAGTGCTTAATTCACATCGGTGGAAGGGTGCAACAATTTTACATTTCATTGATTATTACCAAGTGATATTATTTCAACTATAAAAATGTAAAGACATGCCTGATAACATAAATAATTGGATAAGTTTACGTGTGTTTATGATTCTGACTGAAATGCTTATAGTCTATGGCAGCTGAAACTATGTAATTATTTTATTTATACCCATTCATAAATAAAGACAACTTGGTATTCACGTTACGGACAAATATTGGTAGTTATCTCAACCCAAAGAGAAAGTTTAATAACAAAACTTGTTAACATATTTTCCAGTTACGTTTGCTATCGGGCAAGGAATCTTCTTGCTATTCTGGATTACATGCATAACAAGGACAGACCTATGAAGAAAGATGCGGATGGAAAAGACAAGTGAGTAAAGTGTAGTACCATTTTATTTGTTTTCTGATGAACAGTTGTGCAGGATTCAACTGTGAAATAAGCTTGTGGTCACAGAGTGGTACTACCAGGAGAGGCAGTGGCCATTTTGTGGCGTTGGATTCACTGAACAACAAGTAATTTACCCTTGAAGGCACTGGACACCTTTAGTAAATGTCAAAGACCAGTCTTCTCACTTGGCAAAAAAATAACAATTAAACCTGTGAAAATTTGAACTCAATTGGTCGTCGAAGTTGTGAGAGAATAATGGAAGAAAAAAACAATCTTATCGCACAAGTTGTGTGCTTTCAGATGGTTGAATTAATTTGAGACCTCGGCAGAGGTCTCATATTTGATTAAAATATTTTAGTGAGAAATCACTTCCTTCTCAAAAGTTAGAGGGAGCCGTTTCTCACAATGTTTTATACTATCAACAGCTCTCCATTGCTAGTTACCAAGTAAGTTTTTATATTACCAAATAGTGTCCAGTGCCTTTACAATGGGAAATGATGGCCTTGGCTTTTGATCCAGACTGGAACTTCGTCAGAGGCATAAACAAGCACAAACAAAAAACGCAATATGGACACAGTGTAAACAAGTAAAGACAAAGGGATCACCACTAAGGGCTACCACAACAGAAAAGCAAGTGTCTTGCGTAGAGAAAGGGTCTTAAGACCTGGTCACACAGGCCCCAATAATGAAAACGAGAAAAATAAAAATTCAACCGATTGGTTGAATAAGCGTGGGCCTATTCTGCATTGAGCAATTCAACCAATTGAGGGTGTGCATTTTTATCTTTCTCGTTTTCGTTCTCATTATCGGAGCCTGTGTGACCGGGCCTTTACTCTGACTAGTGAGGGGTTGTTTAAAACTGCATACAGTAGATTCCTGATGCAGGTTATATATACAAATAGTAGGGTCACACGTATAGGAATTGTCCAGCAAGATAAGCATCAAAGATATTTTTACTGTATGATACCATTGTTTACAAACTCACACATCGGTGTATGGGTAAAAACCAAAATTAATATTCTTTATCCCCGATGCAAATTTAACATCTACTTCAATATTCCTATCCATATTAAGAAATAAAGCAAATTCATCGACAGTGATAATTTTAACGCCTGTACATTCAATTTTCAAACAGACATATGGCATGCTGGTCTAAAAAGACTCGCGAGTATAGGGCACAGAGGGTTCGTGTCCCAAAGACATACGATTACATCCCCTCGTTAATGGCGAAGGCTCTTACCAACCGACATGACGACATGCACCCTTTGAGACGACCTCATGCCATGAGGGATGATGACCCTCGAAGAATTCAATCCACCCTGGCCACCAAGCCACGACCCCCAATGGAAGACTTACTAAAGCAGACCAAAACTAGATTTTGAACCGCTGACTAATTTGTACACCATTACCCACAATACACCTTTCTGTTGCAACGATCACAACCCATAAATCTTTACAGAAAATGTTGAGTTTGGTCACATTTTTTCTTAACATGATTTATTGTTTTAACACAATTGAACATTTGGCCGGACGCCAAGCAAACTGATGCATCTAGGTTTATCAACAAAAGAAAGATATAGTCCAATTCACAGAGGGCGTTGTGGGTAGTCAGTGCTTTAACAGTCTCAAGTAGATTTCTTTTATGGCAGTAGATAGTTGTTAAAAAATTATAACAAAGTTTTATAAAAAACAAACATACCCACAAAAGTGCTCAGGGCGCTATTACAAAGAAAACTCAAAAAAAAAAAAAAAAAAAAATCACAAAGAACAAATAAAAAAAAACAGATTAAATGCAAAAGGACAGATCTATTGACATGAGGTGTGTTTTGAGATATGTTTTGAAAGAGTGAATAGAAGTGGATGTTATGATGTGAAAGACAGAAGAAGAAGTTTCTGTCGCGGATAAGAATATTATGTTTTGTTTTACCCTTTATACAGTGATGTGTGTAGTAAAGACACTGGACACTATTGGTAGTTGTCACAGGCCAGTCTTCCCACTTGCTGTATCTCAACAAATGCACAAAATATCAAACCTGTGAAAATTTGAGCTCAATGGGAGACTTTCTGGGACGATAGAGGGCAGCAGACTTACCGGGTAAATCCATTGTTCTCAGAATTATGCGCATGTTCAGAACTACGTAAACAATGGAAATTTACCCGGTATGTCTGCTGCCGCCTAGCGTTGGAAAGTCTCCTATTGGTCGTCAAATTTTGCGAGATAATAATGAAAGAAAAAACACCCTTGTCACACGGAGTTGTGTGCTTTCAGATGCTTGATTTCGAGACCTCAAGTTCTAAATCTGAGGTCTCGAAATCAAATTCGTGGAAAATTACTTCTTTCTCGAAAACTACTCCACTTCAGAGGGAGCTGTTCCTCACAATGTTTTATACTATCAACAGCTCCCCATTACTCGTTGCCAAGAAAGGTTTTGTGCTAATAATTATTTTGAGTAATTACCAATAGTGTCCACTGCCTTTAAAGCACTGCATGCTCAGTACTTTTCCCGAGTCTTGTAAACAAAATCCACAGGCATTACTTAGGTGGGATTTGAACCCACAACCTTTGCCCTTCTAAAGCAGGTGTCTTGCCAACTAGACCCCGAGAGGCAGTTCAAATTTTTGTTCTTGCAGCCGGTATTATAACAATAATCTTTTTTAAAATTATTGTTATTATTATTATTGGCTTATTAAAAAACATTCAAACTTGGCAGCCAGAGGCCGAATTGTGTTTAAAATTACAGAGCATAAGAAAATATAATAATAATATACTATTTTTTAAATTACAGAAAAACATTAGAGGAACACGTTGCCTTGGATCGGTCGAGTTGGTCTTTGAAAAAACGTTTGTAGCCGTTTGTTATAAAATGCATATGGTTAGAAAGATAATTTAAAAGTAGAATACAATGATCCACACAAATTTGCCTCGAAATTGCGTGTTTTTCCTTTTACTTTGCAAACTAAAAAAATTGACTCCCATACGTGGCCGACTGTGTTAGTCGACCAGTTAAAAGGAAAATCATGCAATTTCGAGTAATGCTTGTGTGGATCATCTACTTTTAAAATATCTTTCTAATCACATGCATTTCATAACATTCAAACGGTTACAAACGCTTTTCAAAGACCAACTCGACCGATCCAAGGCAACGTGTTCCTTTAAGAAATATAATTTTTGTTCTGGTTTTTACCCATACACCGATGTGTGTTAGCACTGTATACTCAGTACTTCCCCGAGTCCTGTGATAAAATATCACAGGCATATTACTTGGGTGGGATTCGAACCCAAGACCCTTGCAATTCTAGAGCAGTGTCTTACCAACTAGACTACCAATAACTACCCGGTAGCTAGAGGCAGTTTGGATCATATATTTTGATAGCGAGTACCACAACGATATAAATGATGTTCAATGTGCATCGGGAAAAAAACACATTAATGTTGGTTTTAACCCATGACTGTGACATTTTTTTCACCGGATTCGGGGAGGTACTGAGTGTACAGTGCTAACACACATCGCTGTATCAAAAACGAAAACTACAACATTTCAGAGAGAGCCGTTTCTCACAATGTTTGATACTATTGACCTCTCCCCATTACCCATTACCAACAAGTAAGGTTTTATGGGAGAAACACATCTGATAACTTCATGTTATTTCTCCGACAGATTTTATGAATAAAGTCCGGCGGCCATAGAACTAAGAGAATATTTCCACATCTTTCATTTAAACCGGTCACACTCTCTGGACAATTGTCCAGCACATATCTTATGTTGAATGAAAATGTTGAAATGCCAGGCGAATGTTGAATGAAAATGTCGAAATGCCAGACAGTGTGTCACAACCTGCCTGAAATAAAGCATAATGGTAATGGTTCACCCACTGCAGCATACCCACAGTGCAGTCCCTTATGACACACACGAATACACGTTCGCATGTAGCCCTGGCGGCCCTACACTTTTGCCCTGTATGTAGTGGGCCTACCGGGCGGTACTCTTCACCTGTGTGCTGTGCTCAAATGGCTGTGCTGTACATCACAGCACAGCAGAGTCGAGTCATATTATAGCGCTTTTTTGCATGCTGCATGGCCATTCCACAGGCACCAACGATGTTCAGCCATTTGTCATGTCCCGTGTTTCAGCACGGTGTGTATTCAAGCGGCTGATTAGGTATTTATTAGTGGACCGAATGAGCTTTCTCCAAACTAAAGTCTGCCCAGTGGTATGGTCTATCAGATTATGTAATAAATGTTCATCTTTAATGCAGCAAAAAAGGTACATTTACTTTGGGGTTTTGTTATGTCTGGACGATGAGGTCTTAATTGTGGCGGCTAATTACTGGTTAATATGCAAAACAAATTACTGTGAAAAAAATTACTCCGTATTACATACAATAAAAAAAGTCGCTAAAATTAGAAAGGACTGGAGACAAAATTACACCGCCTTTAACTGCATGGGTTCTATCTCCCCTAATTTTCGGGCCAGAATTAAAGCCAGAAACGCGGCTAGCTTCAACTCGGTGACGGAGGAGAAAGCGAGGCATCACGCGATTTGAACGAGTTTGAATAACAACGTATTGCACCGAGACCTAATTTTCTGAACGAGTGCGACGTGAAGTCGGGTTTTAGCAAGTATTTGCAGCGTCAAGCATCGTACTTCTACAACATCTTCACCCGGCAACTGCTTATGATGCTAATAGCAGCCTTCTTGTGGCAATGTCTTGAGGCAATGTTATATTATCTAGTATTATCTTCAGGGCCAGTGTTGCTGCATACAAAAGAGATGCACCCCAACATAAAATTGGTAAGTTACGTACAGTTGATCATATCCACAAATCGTGAAGAGCATTCTTTTAACAGAGCACATTTTGGTTAAGTGAAATCTTTTTTTCCGAGTTGCATTTAGAGGCGTGGGGGCCATTATCCAAAAACCTAAATTGTCTGTGAGGTTCTGCGGGCAAACGACATTGTCAATGTTCGCATGCATCCTCACATACACCACGGACCCATGCATGGACCAACCCTTCCATAAGTACCATCCATACCCGGTGATATTAAAGACTCGTGCTGTTGTACAGAGTTGATTTTTGTGCAGATTCTTATCCTGTCATCACTTACGAACCTGCAAATGTAAAACTTCCCAATGGTCAAATTATTATCGACGTTTTGCTGTATTTGGTTGATGTTTCCCTCGAGGCTCTGTCTATTTCTCTAAATGTTGCCAATGTACCGATATGTCAGCTCTCAAGGTTCACGAGTGGATATTGTAATATTTATTTTTCCCACGCTTGCTGTACCATCCCTCATCAAAGACTTGCCAACCTTTTATGATTTTTGTCAACTATCAAACTGTATCCAAGTGCCGGCCCAACTCTCAAAAGCCAATGTTTAAACCACCGTTTACATTTCACCAAAACATGTTGCCCAATCTATCAAAACCTGCTGACTCGGAGTTGGGCCTAATGTTTTTAAACTCTGAGTTGGTCTTAAAATGGATTTTGTGCTTTTTCAGTTAATTGTCTCTGGGCTAATGCTACGCAAATCGTTCAGTACCTCAGAATTTCCATCCCTGAAGAGTTTTAAATATAACTGATAAACTGTTCCGTGAAGCCAATGTTGTAACGAATGGAATTGACTCTGGCACATTTTCATAAACAAACAGACTGCACTTTTTTTTTTTTTTATATAAATATACTTACTTTTCTTTTAATTGATTGTTCGCTCTTTTTATATCCGGTCACTCACAGACCTGCCAATCAAAAACTTTTGAATGTTCAATTTATTTCTGATGTTGTGCAACCTTTGGTGTGTTTTTTGAGGCTCAAGATGTCTATTTTTCAAAATCTTCCAATGTACATTGTACTGATGTTTAGCTCTCAAATTGTTCAGAAGCAGAGATGTAATCTTTAATTTGTCCATTGCATGTTGCCCCACTTCTCAAGACTTGCCAACATAATTGGTTTTGTTAAACTCCCATTCTGTATCCAAAATGCCAATGTTGTAACATCTATTAGTTTTCCAAAAATATGTTGCCGGTCCCTCAAAACTTCATGACCAATTGTTGTATAATCATTAAATATTAATCCCAGGCAAATGTTTTTTCCCTGAAATTTGTACACTGCAATAATTGTACACTGCAATCTGTTCAAAGTATTAGCATTCTAGCAAGGCATTAAATAGCGTGTCGGGCCGCGCGCTGTCGGGCCGGTCGACCCACTATCGAACAATTCCGACACTCTTTTATTTCACCGATACGCTATCGATACGCTATAAAAAAATCATCATGATTGTTTTTTCTTTGTTTTGTTTTCATTAAAAAACATTTATAGTAACGCACATTCACAGCGTCAACAAAGCATCCAAAAATTACACCGGTACGCGGTCGCCGTCGATGGTCATCGGAAGGCAGCATAAGCGGCGAATTTACACGCATATTCGTTCATATTGTTTAGGTTCCAATCTCATCTCTACGGTCCCGCCCACATGACGTCACGGCAAGGCACCTTATACCGCATACATTCTACAGTTTTCTTGAAGAAATTGGTTCCGTAGCTTTTTGGAAGTCGTCATGTGTGTGCGCTGCGGCAGCAAACATCCACTGCAATGATTTGTTGCAGCCTGCACTGCAAGCACGTCGTTCGTTCGTTCGCTGCCGCTCCATTTTTTCTGAATTCAGTGTCTGCATCTCTGGGGTGTATAAACTGCAGTTAGGAAAAGAGGAAAAAAGGAATAATAGCATAAAAGTTATAAGCAACAATTGCATTTGTAGCCTAGGCCGAGTTCAATACGTGGTTCGTATTCTTTCTTTCTAAATCTAAAATCGCTTTTAATTTGTTTTCTTCACCAATTTTATAAAACGTTCTGGAATTAATTTTTCCATACAAACGTTTTGTTTTCGTTTTTTTTCTCCAAAGATCGTTTATAGCTTGCTTTGTTCTGCGCTCTAGGTTTTAAGTTGTAATGTGCGTGTTGTTCAAATTTTATTATTCACAAAAATTAAACAAACTATAATGAAAACTTTGCACAAACATACAACACAAATACTTAGAAAAGGGTCAATTACCATAACTAGTCAGTTTAAGGAAACAATTACTATTATGGTAACTTACTCTCGATATTTTGATTGGCTGCAAACACTTGTGTGAATTATGATTTTTACATTAATTAATTGATTAACTTGCTTAAAATATCAAAATATCAGCTTCATGACCGAATAATTCTGAATAAAGGACAAGCATTATTACAAAAATTTCATAATGGCTTATTCCTCAAAGACATCCTAATGATTTTGTTTTCAACTCGCAAACTGTATCCCAGAGCCAGTGCGACTCTAAAAAGCCAATGCTTTTAGTTTATGTCTTTTAATCTTCAAAGATTTGTACGTTGACTGTCTTTAAAAATCTTAATGTCATGTATGTCTTGATTCTGTCTCTGTTGAGATGCTGGTTGTTTCTTTGACAGAGTTGACTGCTGCCTGCACAAAATATGATGAAAGCCTTATTTTGAACATGTTGCGAAGTTCACTGCAGGCTATCCATGTGACTGTATGTAAAGGTCGGGCCCCCTGGCTGTGTGCATATAGAGACGTGTGCACTGTGTGGCCTGGTACCTAGGCGCGTGTAGTTAGGGACCAGACTCTTTGTGCCGACGATGAGTTTGAATTCCCGACAAGACGTCGATGGTAGGGGCGGTAACAATCCACAAAAGGGTCATTACGCAAGTCATATATGTCGGGAATAAACAAAACACATTTTATTGATGTTCAATACATATTTTAGAAATAAATGACAGCAAAATTAACTGTTTTATTTTAATTCACTGCAGTATCCCTTTAAATATTTTTTTCAAGCATAATGTGCTTTTTAATTTTTTTTCACAATGTACAAGTTGGTACTGTTTTGTTGACTGTCTTTTAAAAATTTACCAATCTTTTGACTTTTATTAAGGTTGTGCCATACTGGTTGGTTCTTTGACAGAGTTGGCTGCTGCCTGCAAATATGATGAAACTTATTAACTTGGAACATGTCTAGAAAGTCACTGCAGGCTACCTGTGTGACTGTCCAGGTTGTGCTATCTAGAAACTCAATGCTTCACTACAACCACTGTAAGTCATCCATGTCACTGCAACTAACATCTTCAATGGGTAGGTCTTGAAGTTTTATCCCATATCTACTCTATTTGAACTTCACTTTGTCTCATCCACCAATACTTGTCCCGTGCACTGAGGTCATATCTCCCTGTTTTCTTTTTACCTGATCCAGTCCTTGGACATGTGCAACTAACAAATTGTTTTCACTTTTAAATTGATCCCAAGCTGATTTTGTGTCATTCATGAAGTAATACCAAAGTCTGTGCCATTCTTTGAAAAAAAAGAACAAATCCAAAGAACTCTTTGGATTCTTCTTTGAAATCACACACCCCAAGTGTACAATATATATTAGGGGCTAATCCTGGGGGGGGGGCCACTTTCCCCAAGCTCTAAACAAAACGTTGTTTCTATTACAAATGTGACATGACAGGTTAAAAAACTAAATAATCAGACAACGATGGATCTAATCCTAACGTTTGCTTTGCCACTTTAGCGGCATTCCAGCTTTTATTTAAAACTGTGTTCCCTTTGATGCCATAATGATATTGTACTTAAAATATGCAATCCAAAAACCATATCGATTTGCATGTTTCATATTTTGCTGAATCTTTTGTCAGTTGTAAGCAGATTAATAAAAGCAATATTTGGTGATTATTGTGCTGATGTTTTTCTCTGCTTCACTCCAACCACGGCAGGTGATCCAAGTAACGCCAGAGGTTGTGCTATCTAGGACCTCACTGCTGCAAATCAACCGCTGCAAGCTATCCATTTGACGGCAACTATTTTCTTCAATGGGCAAGTCTTGAAGTTATTTCCTGTACCTACTTAAATTGAATTTTAATTTGTCTCCTAAAACAAAACATTTCCCTTATACTGAGGCCATATATCTCCATTGTTTTTACCTGATCCAATCCTCGAACACTTGCAACTAAAATCATTATATTTGTCACTTATAAAATGTTCCTAGGCTGATTTGGTGTCATTTGTGACCCGCTCTGTGAAAATGAGTCGAATGTTGCGCAATGCATTAGCATGTAATGGACGGTTACATGTGGAAGGGAATCTAATTTTTTTTATAACTTATTTAGGATCTATATTTTCAAAGAGGGTGACAGTTCGGATGACGAAGCAGTTAGCGACTCCTCTACTGATGAACGGCCGAGCAGTAAATAAGAAGACAGCGGCGATGGCATTGACAACAACGGCAGACCAGCCGTGAATGATGCTGATTTTCCTGAAGATGTTGACAATGCTGGTGGTGAAGCCGATCCTGACACCGAGCGAGTGAAGGCAGCGGACTTCCTCTGCAACTGCAAGATTTCTAATTATGCACCTTGCTCAACGCGATATTCAGTGGAAGATCTGCTTGCAACTCGCTACGAAATGGCAGAACTCACAAGAGGTAGGCCGTACACAAATTGTTTGTTTTGGTTTGTTTTCATTATGTAATTCGAGTCAGCATTGGAGCAGACAGATGGCACTACTCCTTTGACTTTGCTGAGCAGGTTCACTTTTCGTTTGACCCTGTACTGTCTAGCCCAATTTTCTCACGCTTCCAAAGTTGTGGATATTTATAATCCACTGTGAGGGGTGACATGTCGGGTTAACTACCCAATAGATGATGCAGGAACAATTTCAAAGGGAAGTAACTCGGTGATGAGCTTCATCAATCACTTCTTTGAACACTACAGTCAAGCTTTTATGCCACTCTAAAAAAAAAATAAGTTGTTGAAAAGTCACATTATACCTGTTTTTTGTGATCCCGTTACTTTTACTGACGATCAAGTTCTTATAAAATACACATGGAACCAAAACAAGTATGTTTGTCAATTTAATCATTCATGTATTTTCATACTTGCAGGGGAGAAGGACATGCTTATCCTTGGTCCTTTTCGAGGTACTGCAAACAACAGCAACACCACAGAAAGGAGCAAAGAAAACGCTCTAACCAGAGATCATCATATTCCTACCATGGCAACACTGTATGCGGGCCTACGTTCCTGTTTCTCCACAGGTAAGAATCAACTTTGTTTACTGGTTCATACTTGCAAATGAGATATGAATTTTGACCTCACGGCCGTTTTACCTTGAATGTTTTTTAGGAGTTGAGAACAGGTTAACTGATTCAAATTATTTGTTGCAAAATTGTTACCTCAAAATTCATATCGCACTCGCATTGAACCCAAGTCTCTACACTCCTGGGGTGACAGGTCTTTTTTTTCAGCTGCGCCACACATGTTAGATCTCGTCTTTGTACCACAAAATTCAAATCTCCTTTCAAAATTTAGGTTAGAGGTTTTTAAGGACAAATTTTGTTGTATCTGTTTTATTGTCTCGTTTTGTTTTTCCGCGCCTATCAAAGCTGCAGTATTTCTTAGTTTTATGTACCTTGGAGAGAAGGGTTTGTCCTGGTTTTTCTGGCATGTTAAACAAATGATGATGTATAAATGGGTCTTGCGCTTCAAAAACTTAGCATAACTGTCTGAAACATTTCTGCTCTCAGTAAATAAATGGATGACACTTTATAAATGCTTGATTTTATTACCTTCCAGCTACATCAGATCGAGGAAGCTCTTGGAGAGGGTCAGAACCTCCAAGCGGACAACTTTGCTTTCAAGACGGTAGAGATAGAACAGAAACTGACAATAGAACAGCAGTGATGAACACGACGTCTAGAGTCCCCATCAAGACAACTGCCTCAAACCATCATGAGAACACTGGTTGGATGTGTCGTACTGCCCTCAATGAAATTGTTAAGTATACTTTTTGTATCAACCCTTCAATTTTCTCAAAGCACATTCTGTCCTGTCCCTCAAAACTTTTCAGCCAACTGATTTTCAAGTAGCAATATGTTCATAAACTGCTGTTGTGCTTAAAATTATGTGACGTGGAAAGCTCCAAACTCATGTTATGTTGTTCTTAAATACTATGATGTTTGGCAATATTTTAATTTACTGAAAATCATTTGTCAAGTAGTTTTCAAAATGTGGCAACCAAGTGACTTTTATTATGGGATTTATATTGTCCTATTGCTTTGATTTCTTCTAAATTGTCATGCTGGCTGTCCTTAGACAGGGTTGGCTGCTCCTACAGGCGATGAAAGCATGTCATCCTGGATCATAAGAACATCGGTGAAGAATCTACAAAAGACAACTGCCTCAAACCATCATGAGAACCCTGGTTGGATGCTTCTTACTGCCCTCAAGGAAATTGATAAGTATACTCTTTGACATCATTGAAGGTATATGTACAACTTTTGAATCTTGTGATGTTATTACACTTTTGTTTAAACTTATATTATTCCTAAGGCACAACTGTGCCATCTCTGATAAGCAGAATGATGAGTCACTCAAAACTTGCTAAGCTGAATAATTCTTCGATTCACTACAAGTTCACAACCCATTGGTGTGCAATCTCTTGAAATTATCAATGTGTTGTCCAGCCCCTGAAAAAAAACCTTACCAACCAAGTGACTTTGTTACTCTGAGATTTGTATACTTTGTCAAAACTCCTGTTGTCCAGTTTTGTGGCATTTCTTGAAACCATACCTAAGTCATGTTGGACTGCTCAAGTTGTTTTCAAAGCAACTTTCGGCAATCTCCCAATACCATTTCATGATGCCATTGTACAGCTGTAATTATGGTTTCATTACAACCCTACAAGGTCTTGCTAGTTGACTTTTGATGAAATGATTAATGAAGTGTCTTTTTTTTCTTTTCTTTAGATTGTTCACTGATTGGAGAGCCAACTCATTGTCCCAAGCAATACACCAGTCCCCTGTCGGACCTAACGTCATGTTACACCCGAAGTCAATTTGATTAATAGTCTCTTCATCACCAGTCTCCCCCCCCCCCCGGACCTAGGGTATTTTATAGCCGAAGTCAATTTGATAAGGAACCTAGTCTCTTCATCACCAGTCTCCCCCCTCGGACCTAGGGTCATTTATACCCGAAGTCAATTTGATAAGGAACCTAGTCTCTTCATCACCAGTCTCCCCACTCGGAACTAGGGTCATTTATACCCGAAGCTAATTTGATTAGGAACCCAGTCCCTTCATCACCAGTCTCCCCCAGCCTTAGGGTCTTCTATGCCCAAAGTCGATTCATTTAGGACCATAGACTTCTCACCAGGCCCTTCCTGCTCCAATCTAACCTTCAGCTACCACTCTCCAGTATAAGCAAGAGTTGGAGTCGAGCAGGCTCCTGACAGATGGAGTATACTTTCTGAAACATTGAACCCACCTGTTCTTCTCCGAACCAATTATCGTTTAACAGAAAAACTGTTGTATGAGAACAGCAGTGGTGAACCCGACGTCTAGAGTCCCGTTAAGACAACTGCCTCAAACCATCATGAGAACACAGGTTGGATTCTTTGTACATCCCTCAAAGAAATTGTTAAGTATACTTTTTGTATCAACCCTTCAATTTTCCCAAAAGCACAAACATGAAACTATTCGGGAGCTGCTTAAATTTTCTCAGACTTAATGTACACAAACCCTATAATGTTTTGCTTCACTTTGTTTGGATTAGTCGCCCAGTTGGTTATGACAAAGGAAAGTCCACACCCATGTTGTGTCATTCCTCAAAACGTAAGATTTTGGGTTGTCTTTAAATTTAGCAAAATTTATTTGTTAAGTGCTTTTCAAAATGTGGCATTTTTGTGTGATCTTATCATGGGACTTATATTGTAATGAATGCTTTGATTTCATCTAGGTCGCATGCTGGATGATAGGGTTGGCTGCTGCTAGCATTGATGATGATGAAAGCATGTCAACTTGGAACAAAAGAACATTGGTGAAGGGTCTACAACATCGATTGCAGTGACATCATTGAAGGTATATGCACAACTTTTTAACCTTGTGATTTACTTAATACAATTGTATTCAACTTGTATTATTCCTTAGCTACAACTGTGCCAGCTTTGATAGGCAACATGTTGAGTCTTTCAAAACTTGGGAAGCTGATTTTGTTTAACACCCACTACAAGTTTGCATTCCAATGATTGTTTGCTCTTTTGAAAGTGGCATTACATCCATACTTAGTTCATGTTGAACTGCTCGAGTCATTTTCAACGCAACCTTGTACAATCTCTCGATACCATTTCGGGATGACATTGTATGGCTGTAAATCTTATTTAACAACAGCAATACAGTGTCTTGCTAGATGACTTTTGATGAAATGCTTAATGTTGTGAGTCTTCCTTTTCTCCTTCAGACTATTCACTGATTGGAAAGCCAACTCATTGTCCCAAGCAATACACCAGCCCCCCCCCCCCCCAACCTAGGGTCATGTATACCCGAAGTCAATTTGATTAAGAACCTAGTCTCTTGCATCACCAGTATCCCCCCAGACTTAGGGTCTTCTATACCCGAAGTCAATTCATTTAGGACCATAGACTTCTCACCACGCCCTTCCTGCTCCAACACGCATCTTCAGCTACCCCTCTCCCGTATAAGCAAGAGTTGGAGTGCAGCAGTCATCTGACGGACAGAGTATACTGTCTGAAACATTGAGCCCACCTGTTCTTCTAAGACCCAGAAATCATTCAATCTTACCGGTCACAGTTTTGAGACATCGCTGAAACTCCAGAGCAAATCTATACAGGAATACACAATCAAAGAAGTGTTATTGCAGTAATGCTTCTCATATTCAAATTTCATGAGAATGAAAATTATATCTATTTTACATAATCATACTTCTTCAAAATGCAATGTTTCTCCAAAATTGATTATATAATCAAAAGCTGCAGTACTTCTTAGTTTTCTTTATTATCCAGAAAAGGGTTTGCCCTGGTGTTTCTGGCATGTTAGGCAAATGATGTTGAATATTTGAGTCTAACTGTATTTCAAAGATTTAGCATAACTGTCTTAAACCTTTTGGCTTTCAGCAACAAAAAAGATGACACATTGTAAGTGCTTGATTTTATTATTTTTCAACAACTTTAGATCGAGAGGGTTCTTGAAGAGGGTCAGAACACTCCAAGCGGACCACCTTGCTTTCAAGATGGTAGAGATTGAAAAGAAACTGTCTAATGAGAACAGCAGTGATGAAAACGAGGTGTAGAATCCACGTCAAGACAACTACCTTAAACCATCATGAGAACACTGGTTGGATGCTTAATAGTGCCCTCAAGGAATTCGTTAAGTATACATAAGGTACACAGACCCTTTATCTTTTGACTTGACTTTGTTTGGATTGGTCACCCAGTTGGTTGTAGCATAGAAAGCTCAAAGTTCATGTTGTGTTGTTCCTCAAACACTACGATCTTTGGCTGTTTTTTAATTTACCAAAAATCATTTGTCATAAAAAAAATATGTTTTTCAAAATGTGGCATTCTTGTGATTTTTATTATGGGATTTATATTGTCATGTATGCTTTGATTTCATACAGGTTGCCATGCAGGACGTCCTTAGATAGGGTTGGCTGCTGCGAACACAGATGATGAAAACATGTCAACCTGGAACAAAAGAACATTGGTGAAGGGTCTACAACATAGATTGGCGTGACATTATTGAAGGTATATGCACATTTTATGATTCTTGTGTTTTTATTACATTTTCTTTTCCCAAGCCACAGCTGTGCCATCTCTGAAAGGCAAAACTTGCTTAGCTGAATACATTTCCAACTCACTAAAAGTTCATGACCATATGATTACGCGATCTTTCGAAAATATCAATGGGTTTTCCAGCCTTTCAAAAACTAAGCAAACTTGGTACTCTGAAATTTGTATTCTCACTTGATGTTGTGATGCCTTTGATATTTCGTCAAAAATCCCATTGTACAGTTTTGTGGCATATCTTAAAACCATACCCAAGTCATGTTGAACTGCTCAAGTCGTTTAGCTACCTTGTACAATCTCTCGATACCATTTCATGTTGACATTGTACGGCTGTAATTATTGGTAAATTACAGCCATATAATGTCTTGCTCAATGACTTCTTTTTTGTTTAGTTTTGTGCCATCTCTTGAACTGCTCAAGTCATTTAGCTACCTTGTACAATCACATGATACCATTTCATGATGACATTGTATGGCTGTAACTATTGTTTATTACAGCGATACCCCTTGCTATTTTAAAATTTTAGATGCAAACTTATTTTTTTCTTTTAAATGTTTTTCTTTGTAGTGTCATGAAGACTTCAAGAGATCACCAGTTACAAGCTCATATGAATCTGAATATGATGTAGGCCTATACCTAAGAAGGTTAATAAATAATTCTTAACAATTGTTTTTGTTGGCTTTTCAAGGATGAGTTGGTAAATGGAGCTTCACATCCAATAGAACTAGCATCCAGATTATATTCATCTAGCTAAAAAGGCTAATCAACGTCCAATGTCATGCATTTTAAGCCTCAAATAATTAGTGGCATAAGTTTGATAAAACTGACTAAGCCCTCCGATTTGTCAATTCTAGGCTAAAATTCGCTAAAACTGCTAGACCTTACTCCTTGTGACTTTTTCAATTTGAATGCCAACATTTGAAAAAGCTGCTCGACTTACATATTGTGATTATTTTAACTTTAGGTCCAATTGTGCTTTTAAGCACTGCTGGACTTGCCCCTTGTGATTTTTTTCAATTTTAAGGCCTAAATTCAATAAAAATGCTGGACTTACCCCTAGTTATTTTTTAATGTGAGGTCTAGATCTGCTTAAACTGCTGGACTTGCCTCTTGTTATTATTTAAACTCTAGGCCCAAATTCGATAAAACTGCCGAACTTACCCCTTGTAATTTTTATATTATTTTTAAAATTTTTATATGCAAACTTATTTTGTCCTTTAAAATGTTTTTTTTTTGTAGTGTTTGTCAGCCACCATTATGAAGATGTCGAAAGATCACCAGTAACAAGCTCATAATGATCTGAATATGGTAAAGGCCTATAACTTAAAAGGTAATACATAATTCTGAACGATTGTTTTTGTTGGCTTTTGAAGGATGTGTTGGTAAATGGAGCTCCACATTAAATAAAACTAGCACCCAGATTAAATTCATCTAGCTAAAAAGGCTGATCACCTTCCATTGCCATGCATTTTTAAGTCTCAAATAATTGATGGCACAAGTTTGATAAAACTGGTGAAAAGCTCTCGAATTTGTCAATTTTAGGCAAATATTAAACTGCTAGACCTAGTACCCTTTTTTTAATTTATTTATAATAGTCACTGCATGGTGCTGGTAGTCTTAATAAACAATACTTCTGATTAAATCTGGGTTGGGGGGGGGGGGTATCTGTTGCATTCCCCCTCCCAATCAAAACCTCTTTAGGTCAGTATTCCACCCAAATTATCTTGCACATTTGAGGGATTGCCTTTGAAATTATAATTGACCAATAAAACCTTGACTTTACAAAAGGAAAGTTAGCAAAACAGTCTAACACTTGGATTTCTTGTTGTCTTGTGAGAAAATATGCATAAGGCACCGACCATGAATCGCAGAACCTCGGCTGTTAGCCACAGCAGATAAATAATCTGCCAGTGTATAGCGTAGAAATCCCAGAATGCTTTAGTTTCCAATAGCCAACTATGCAAATACAATGAGAAACTATAGTGCAGCCTGTCTTGTCTGCCACGTTTGTATAACAAACAGACAACAAAAGTCCTGGAACTGGGGATATGGCAAAAGGGGGATAAGGGGTGCATTATTTCTGCTACTTTCTGTCCCTCTTTTTAATGGGTGAAAAGTGTATCACCACAGGGGCATACCCGTGCAAGATACACAAAGAAATATCTAGGTATCTTCGCTCCACACATGGATAAATGATTACCTGTGAGGGCAGAGTTGTTTCTTGTGATTGATTAGCTTACATATTTGGGGGCACAGACTGTATACTCCCCCCAGGGAGCTGAGATGGTTTAAGGAATTATTTAAGGCCCAGTAAACGGGGGTAATAATAATGTTGAAGTGTCACTGCGTGACAGACCTGAGCGCTATGAGAAGCCACCATTATTGTTATTATTATATAAAGAGGTGGTCTAAATTACCCATGCAAGAGTTTTGATGACAAAATATTGACTTACAACTTAATAATTATATCCGTTAACTTGACCTTTCAGGGCCAGTAGTTCCTGGAGATCAACTGCCTTGGGCAAACATCAGTATCATCAAGACAGCTCATCTGTGGATCATCAGAGAACAAAAGTAAGATATTCTTTTTAGATGAGTGGAGCCTGGTTCATACTTCCTGCAAATGCGAAGCAATTGTTGCAGTCAAAAAATAATTCATAGCAGTTCAAATCTGCTCAACTCACTTGTGAATGTTGTAGGGAAAAGAGGGTTCTGACATAAAATTTGGTATTTGCAGGAAGTATCAACCGGGCTTTACATGTGTTGATATTTGATGCTTTACATGTAGTGGGTTGTTTTGGTAGCTTACTATCTTGTACCTAAGTACACCATTGCAAGCAAACAAGCATATACACGTTTTTTTGTGCGCTAACTTGGTGGTGCCTGCGGAACGAGTGGTGCGTGCGGATCGAAATGGTGGTGCCTGCGGAATAAAACTAAAGGGACCTGGACACGTGCACGTGGCATGTGGGGTCCTACTTCCGGCTCGCTCCACTGAGTGGTTGATCTTAAAGGTGCATTCGGGCTCCTCATCTGCTAGGATGGTGCTGGTGTAATCACAAATGGTTGACCAACGGAAGTAGTCCCTAAGTTCTTTCCAACTAGGGACCGCGCTAGTACAGTAGGGGACTGTCCCTCCTTTTGGGATGGCGGACCTGACCCGCCTTCGGGCGGTGCAAAGGCCCTGATGATCTGGAAACCGTGTGGGGCAGGTATCCTGGGACCTTCACGTGGTAGCCCTGTTTTAGACGAACCTTACCAGGATGAATAGGCCAAATTTGAAACTGAAATATATTGCTTGTATAGGTCTACTTAACTATAAGATTGCCCTACAATCTTACTCTGTTCAATCAGATTATTAAAACAAGACTAATGCAAGAATATTTGCTTTGTTTTACATGTGAACCAACTGTGAGGTGGCATCTACAAAGGAACGATTGTCATCCATGACACAGCACCAAAGCCAACAGTGTCAGTTCTTAGGCGAGGCCTTAATGAAGTCACCCAGGAAGGTTCAAGCTCAACAGAATGGAGGACTGACACCTGTTGCAGCCTCGCAACCATCAACATATTGCACATTTTTCAAACATTTACAAAAAATCACAAGGCTATATATAGTATAAAATACTGCCTTGTAAATTTATCAATCTTATCTGCCCGAAGTGCAACATGGCATATTTAACAAAAAGCATTGTATATTTATAAACCTTTGCAAAATGTTTGCAAAAATAAAAAATTACAAGGCGTTTTTGATGAAACTGTGCCCAAATATTCCACAAGACTATATATTTAAAGCCCTGCGTTTTATCAAGTTTTGCTAAAATTTTGCAAATAAATTACACAATACTCAGAACCTTGCGTATTCATCAAATTTTGCTCAAAAAATTGACAAGACTATAGCTTTGCGTATTTATCAAATTTTTCTCAGATTGTGCCCAATAATTCCTCAAGACTATTAGGCCTTGCGTTTTTATCAAATTCTGCTCAAATTTTGCCCAAAAGTTCCACAAGACTATTGCCTTGCGTATTTATCAAACTTTGCTCAAATTGTGCCCAAACATTGTTGCTTGTTACTGGTGATCTTTCATTGTGCCCAAGAATTCAGTTAGAATATAGCCTTGCGTTTTTATCAAATTCTGCTCAAATTATCGCCAAAAATTCCACAAGACTACAGCCTTGCGATTTTATCAAACTCATGTTGTGTCGTTCCTCCAAAACTAAGATGTTACTAAATTTACCCAAAATCATTTGCCAAGTATTTTTTCAAAAGTGGCAATCAGACAATCCTGGATAATCTTTTAAGTTTTCCTTTTTTTAATTAGAGCATCCCAGCCTTTATTACCAGCCCACTCCCATATTGGTGTTGTACTTTAAAACATGCAATCTATTAATCGATTTTCATGTTTCGTATTTAGCAGATATCTCCCTTATTTGAGTAGTTTTCTTTTTAAGCCATTCGTAGATGTCCACCTAAGTTTTTAAAGGCAGTGGACACTATTGGTAATTACTCAAAATAATTATTAGCATAAAACCTTTTCACGAATTTTATTCTAAGACCTCAGATTTAGAACTTGAGGTCTCGAAATCAACCATCTAAACCATCATGTTGAGATACACTAACTGTGAAGGTTAGTCTTTGACAATTACCAATAGTGTCCACTGCCTTTAAGAGCCAAATTATCATTGAACTCTTTTAAGTGTTTGTTTTTTCCGACTCGTTTTACTTCATTTTTTTTTTCAACTCTTTCAAACTTTTGATTTGTTACAAATTGGTTCTGGTACCCGTTATCTTTGAGAAATATTTAATATTAAACAACCTGACCATTCCAAACGATTAGTTAAGCTGGTGTTGGGTTTACTAATTGGAACTTCTTTTGGCTGAGGACACTTCAGATGGAACTTCATTCATAGCTACATTGAACCGGTGAGTATTAACAAATGTATTTACTAACTTCGCCACATCATTGAACAACGACACTACAGAGTCAACTTCAGCTGCAGCTACATTTGGACATGTGAGTATGAAAAAACTTTCTTGAAAAATCACGCCACACGCACAACATGGAACGGAGCATATGCGGCCCCAGGCCAACGGTCCTGAGTGCAAACCTTTATCAGAGCTATCCTTTAACTGTCCTATTTCTTGCCACCAAAACTCCTGACAATGTCTCCCCCAATAAATCGCCCCGGTAAGTATCTACCAAGTGTTTCCAATAGTATGTCCAAAGTGTTCTCCTAGTTTGAGTGTTTTTTCCTTAAACCATATTAACTCTTCCAAGTTTTTATTATAAGCTCTTCAAAGTCTTTTTATCTTCATCAACTCTTCCAAGTTATTCATCAACTCTTTGGGGTTTTCCTTCAAATCTATCAACTCTTAAAAGTTATTTATCACCTCTTCAAAGTCTTTTTATCTTCATCAACTCTTCCAAGTTATTCATCAACACTTTGGGGTTTTCCTTCAAATCTATCAG